>NW_016157727.1:0-12414 GCF_001687245.7 Rhagoletis zephyria | reverse complement strand
TTTTTTTTTTATCGTGTAAATCCAAGCTTCCAACTTTGTGCAATATTGTGAAAAATTCTAAAAAATCTACCATAATTCTTAGCCATTTGAAATTCGTACTTTATTCTACTACAATTCAATGGGCTACAATACTGCAGAGTCTTTCTAGGAAATCTTATTAAAAAGGCTCTAAATTTTTACGAAAGTTCGTTGAATTTTTTTTTTTTTTAATAACTATTGCACCCATTTTAAGGCAGTGTCACACGATTGGTACATTTGTGCATTCGTCCTGAAATATACTAGCCATGAATGTGATTGCTTTATAAAAAATAGAACCATTTTGAAATAAGAGAGTTTTTACCGTCTGGAAAATAATTTATGCAACCTCACATACGCGGTTTTGTACTTTAAGCGACGATATGCATGCACATACCTAGATGACAACAATACGGAAAAAGCCCAGATCTGATACGGTGGATAAATTATTATCCACATCCGGCTAATATTTTGTCAAAGAAGCATTACTAACCTTGAAGCCTGAAGTCATTTAAAAAATCTAAAATTCTGCTGATCGTGAGAGAACCGCACTTTTGTTGACCTAATCACTAAATTTCTGTCCCTAAACGATTGCCTAAACAGAATTTGTATAAAAAACTCGAATCAGCTTTCGGTCGGGTAAGACACATGTGGCTCAATCAATGCAGCCCCTTGAATAGCGATCTCGTGGAGCTCAGCCTAACGAACCTGCTAAGTTTCACAGAAGAGCTTCAAACACCCTGGTTGGCTGCAGTGCTTGGTAGTACTACTACGATACAATTAGCGCGTTTTGTGCCATTTTGATGCATTTTCGTGGGAATGCTAAATACCTATTAATATCGAGATCTTGGTCAAACCATATTGATTCTCTTAAGAATATTCCGATGTATGTATCTGCTAGTTTTGTTTTTTGTGTCTTCCTAGTGCTTTACTTTCTTCGCTACCTTCTAGTTGGCACCTGCGGCAAGCTTTATTATATAGGGGTCCCATTCTCTTTGCGTGTTTGTCTATATGCTAGTGGCTTGGAATGGTTGCTACAATTCTAAACATTTCTACCTTTGACCTATTAAGCAGTTCTAGTGTCTTCGTTGTTATAGTCAGTATTTTGCAAGTCTGTATGCCCGACCACTTCCTCCCTCCCAACCCAAGAAAATGCAAACCAATTTTTCTTTGAACGGCTCGGAGGGAGCATCCCAGTGCAATAGCCTCGTATTCTTCCAAATAGACTCCTGCCTTCGCCAATTTATCGGCCTTTTCATTGCCTTCAATGTTCCTGTGGCCGGGAACCTAGACAAGAGAGACGCAGACTTTGAGCATATTTCCGTTTTACAATTCTGGAACAGCTGAGATTTGATGACCGGTGATACCAGTGCTAACAAAGCCGCTGGGCTACCGATGCCTTCCCCTATAGCTTTACAAGTGTCAAGGATGCCTAAGACTTCCGCTTGTAATATGCTTGCCTCATTCCCTAGCCAGAGAGAGAGAGAGAGAGAGAGAGACAACGAGACGCCGCGTTCCACGGAGTAAACAACTACCAACTTCAGTTTTAGTCCCGAATTTCTGCTGAAGATTCTCTTGCGTGTATACTATTCTGTGTAGGCCTTCTGTCTGCTATTCTGTCTGCTACTCGGTGTAGACTTTCCACTTCAGTTTGGTGTCCAGCACGGTTCCCAAATAAATACTTTGCGCTAGAAGATAAATTTAGCAGCTTTGAGCTGGGGTGTTTTCTTCCTATCTGTGAATGGCATAAGTTCGATATTGTCTGGTTTTACATTTATCTCACTTTGCGTGGCTCAAACATGTAACTTTCCCAGTGCTGATGCGAGTGTTTCGCTTACAGTTGAGAGCAAAGGGCCCATAACTGCTAGTACTACAACTTTGACGCCCCTTTCTTCAGGTTTTTCAGTGCCATGCATCGCTATTACCCGTAGCAAGAAACTGGTGCTTTACGTAGAGTGTTTGCTCAGTGATGATGATTTCCGGGCTAATCTGGACTACGTGCTTGTCAAGGGGAAGATACTTTTGCGAGGTACAACGAACAGGCGACTAAATGCTTACGGCAATAAGTCGCTCCCAACCCCTGAATGCAAAGATTGTACAGCCCTTTTAATTTCACTTCAATGCTTTTCTCTCAATGCACATGTGCATATGAATTTGGTATATAAAAAAAGAACGAAACAATGTCCTTTTGGTATCATCAATCCTATTTATTTAAATTTAAAATTTTAAATATCAGGAAATTCAGAGCTAAACTAAAAGACCGCGACAGTCGGGTCTACCGTTCCCACGACAGTCGGGTCTACGTAACCGGAACGACCCAGATTTATATCTGGCCAAGGACTGTCACTCCAGCAACACTCCCTAAAAAGTCTTTGGGGAATTTGTATGCTGCTACAACAACAACAACAACCGATCAGAATCACGTAACTCAGCTTACCCCAGTTAAGTTTTCCTTCCAAATTGCATACTTGAGAAGGAAAAATGACTCGAATTTTATCACACTGTTATTAATAATTTTGCTACTAGTATTTACCTTTCTTCCCTCTACCATTCGTTGAGCTGTGCTATGGGAGAAAAATTAGAAGTCTATGGCATCTTTAACTTGAATTTAATTTTTGATCTCGAGAATGTCAGTTTTTCATGGTATTTGTTCAAAGTTATTCCAACACTAATAAACGGTCAAATAAAAAGTCAGTGCTAAGTATGAAACTTAATCTCAGCCACATCTTTTTTTAAGGGATCTACACTGAAACTTTTTCATAAATTCTAACAACTGCTGTGCAGGAATTACTGAAACGCGTACCGATTTCGAGAAAACCAAAACAAATAAATGTTCATAAATATAACGAAATGAAGGGATATTAACCGAATATCCGGATAAAAAAATTAACCAATATTACCCTGGTAATAGTAATATTCGGATTTTATCCGTATACACCTATTTAAATACGTGAAGCCAAAGCAGGCCACAGTGATGTTGCCGTGAGCCAACTGAGTTACTGAGTGCGCACCCCTGGTATAAACTGAATATTGAATATGACAGCCATTAATTAAGTATTTGCTACAAATGCAAATTCTGTTTGTCAACGCGGACGGCAATGAATCCAACAACAGAATCCGCGACGTTGAAGGCAATATGTGGTACTATTATTACTGTGCAGCGGCGATAAAGCGCATCGAATAGGTCAAATCTTTGTCGGTTGGCATCAGGGTTGCCACTTTGGTAAATTGTTACCAAAATTGGTAGAAAAAAATTGGGTTGGTAAAAAGGTAAATTTTTTCTCATTTTGGTAGATTTTTGATGAACTTTCCGTTCCCGATTTATTTTTCGTAGTTATCTTTAAATATATTAAAAATTTCTTTGCATACATTTTATATAATTACATACGTATAAATGTATATCGACATAAGGCGAACATATCTCGCTCCATTCAAACTAATTTTACTGGAATCCCGAGGAGCTTTTGATTGCCAAAATATTTTAAATGATTATTTAAATATAAAAAAAAATTGATAGGTATGTAATTACGCACTATGATTTTTCGCAAAAAAATTAAATCAACACCATTTTTTATCAATAGAAAAAAAAAAAATCAACGGGAAGCAGCACATTGTTATATATATACTCAAATAGTATTTGCTTTAAAACTCCATACCTTAAATTGTTCTAAAAATTCAGAGTAAAAAATTCGAAATTTAGAAGAAAATTTTTGGAATTTTTCTATATGTTGTATATAGTTTGAATCCTCGATTTTTATGGATTTAGTTAAAGCAATAAAAAATTTTTACTCGAAAAATATTGCGAATATTAAAAAAAATCACTTTTTTGAGTCACGGTATTTGTCTATAATAACTCAAGTTGAAGTTTTTCAAATAATGAAGTTTTTTTGTTGCCTATAGTTTCATCACTTCACTCTTTTGGTTGAAGGAAACTGAGAATATGCCAATAATATGACTCAAATACCGTATAACTAGTTAAATAAAAAGTTCTTAAAAACAATTTTAATTCTTATTGAAATAACTAAAAAAAATAAAGAAAAGTATAGTTTTAATTAAAATAAATAAAAAAATAACAAAACTATAGTTTTGATTAAAATAATTATAAAAAGTTATTGGTAGATATTTCCCAGATTTGGTAGATTTTTTTCAAGTGGATGGTAAATTTTTTTTTTCGTCAGTGGCAACCCTGGTTGGCATATATGTACATTAGATTCCACCACTCGCCATACAAAAAAAAAGGTACTGTTTTTTCCATTGGAATTATAAAATATATTAAATTTTAAGAACTGCGCCAAAATTTTTCAGAAAAATATTATAATTTACGTGAGCTGGCAAAAAACCGCCAAAAATAAAGTTTTTTTTATGAATAAAAAACGTAAAGTAATTAAAAAAAATCACCTCAGATGGCAAAACAGTTCAAGCTTAAAAAACCTGCATAGCAATATTAAAAAAAGATTGGTTTAAGAAAAACTTGAATAACTCAGACAAACTTGTACCAATTTAAACACGTGAGGTATTTGCTCACCCCTTTTATCTCTGTGCAAATTAACTCTCTCAAAGTATGAAAGAGAAAGGTAAGATGAGCGAGCGCCATTCCAAGTTGATTTAATTTGTGCTGGTATTTGAAAAAGAAAAAATTGGGACGTGAATGAGTCTTTTTTGCAAAGATATAAGAAGGGTGAGAAAATACCTCTTTCCTCTGGTATCTCATAAGTCGAAATTGGTGTAGTTTTGGCCCAGTTATTCAGTTTTTTTTATAAACCAGTCTTTGCAAAAAAATATAAAATATAGGATCAAAAATCTCATTATTATGATTTCGTTGTAATTTTGTTAATACATGATTCTAAGCAGATTTTTAAGCTTAAACTGTTTTGTCATCTGAGGTGATTTTATTCAAAAGTACTATAAAACCCTATTATTATTTATAAAAAAACCAAATTTTTGGAGGTATTTTCAAATCGGTCCAGCTCACCTAAATCTCAACATTTTTGGCTGGGGTCTTCCAATGTAATAAATTTAGCAATCCCCGCGAAATACCGCGAACTTTTTTTGATGATGCACTCTAATGTACATATGTGGGCATGTAAACAACTGCACGCATACGCGCAGACACAAGCGTACATACCTGAGTATTCATACAAATATTTTAATGCATTTATGCAATATTTGTAATTTTGTGACTGAAAAATTATGCACTAAATGGTAGCGTTAAGAGGTGAGAGAGCGGCAATGTTTTAATTGCTCACTGGTATCTCTTTTTGCTGCAAGTTTAAAAAAATCCTTTCATTTTTTTTACTAAAATGTACATATAAAGAATTCACGCGAAAATAAATTCCATGCAATGCTTTAAAAAATTTGTGGCGCAAAAAATTAATGCTCGGAAAAAATTTCACCGGCAAAGGGGCTGCGACAAATTCTATCATCAAATAGATAGTCAAAGCGCACTCTGGCTACTCGGAATTTATTTTATTTACTTATACAGTTACATTGGTTTTTTGACCATGCAATAAAAAGGCTTACATTCGAATATTGTATGTGCATGTATGGGCGTGTAAAAGGTTAAAATGGCACACAGATAACGCGGTGACCGCCAATCAGGCGCTTGTGATGCAAACGGATATTCAACGCAGACTATAACTGTAATAATAATAATAAAAAAAATATAGCATTTATAGTAGCAGAAATGAACGCTAAAGGCAAAAACAAAAAACATGCTAAAAAATCCAGCAATCAACTACGTAAATACTTAAAATGTCACATACGCATATGAATGCATATCCTACGCGTCTTTCGAAAGTATATTTAGTCAAAATTTGTATATTTTGTACAAAAGCTGCTCGGAATTCATATCTACATACATACATACACTTTACGTATGTATTTTTTGTAGTTTTCTTCACAATATGGTCTCTATTCTTCAAACGAATACAAAGGTTTTCAGTGAGGGAGATGGCAAGACCTAAAATACACATACTTATAAAGGGTGGTCCATATACCCGCACTCGAGGGAACTCAAACCGCATGCACACCGCCGCATATGGTTTAGCTGAAAAAACTACTTTTTTCACATTTTGTTTAATTAGCTAATTGCTTTGGGGCTCTGAAGACCTGGATCCGTAGAAATTGTTATATTGTTAGTAATGTATATTTTTGAATAATTTTAATGAATGTTGGATTTACGTGTTCCTACACTGTGTAAATAATTTTGAAAATGTTTTGGGTTTTTTAGGTTACATATATGTAGATATGGTATTACACAAAATATGAAAGATAGTACCTCCGGTTAAAATGTTCTCAATGACACACAAAAAAGTTAAAAAAAAAAATTTAATTTAGGGGACAGCAAAGAATTAAGAGGCCTAGAAAAAAAGCTCAATTCTTCTCGAACCAGATCACTATATTTAAACGTTTGCTGTGGTCGTCATCATAAGGGGGCCTCTCATCCGAGGCTTTGTTTTTGTTCTTCACTGAAAGTGGTTTTTACGTGGCGGGTTCCAAACCCAATGCACCACCCATTGCTGGGGCAGGGATGGTTTCGCAACCAAATACAAGTTTATATATCGAGCCGCTTGCTCCAAGACAGACACCGACTTGCAGCCGTACCTACTGGTGAACAGACGCTGCAGACTTCAGTGGGTCCTTAAACTGAATAAATCGGAGTGGGCTCACTGAAGCTTCCGGCTACCTCAGAACTTTAAATGTCCTTATCCCGCCAAAAACTTTATGTAACCCATATAAAGTATAGCAAGCACAATTTCCAAATTAATTATTTGACAGCAATCGACTTTCAAGTGTTTTCGAGGACGCTTTTTACAAATGAATAGTCAGATTAGATAAATCCAAGATGGTGAATACCAAATGATGAACAAAAGCGCATATAGTCTTTTTAGTTTGTTAACTTTGGCAGCCATTTTTAGAGTAGTTTCATTATACCAATTTTCAGCTTAATTGGGCCAACGGTTTATTGAATTTTTGGTGCGCCGTGCTTCACGCCCAATTTTGGGTAGCGAATCAGCCCTAATTTATTTACACTTATGAATCTGTTGAATAATTCACCAGCTTAGTAAGTTAATCTTTTCACGGAACCCTTGTAACTTTCTTACGGAACCCAAGGGTACCGCGGAAGCCCTGTTATAGTGGATGAGCTTGGGCCTATAAATATTCGAATTAGAATCCCGCTTTTCTATGCTTAAAGCGCCTGCGATCTACTTGAACAAAAAAAAAAACATTTTTTATTTATTAATTGAATATAGTTCTACTCGCTGCTATTATTTTGATCGTAGTTGCATGTACGTACATTGCAATTAAATACATACAAGATCGTAAACATGTAGATATACATAAATGAAAAACAATTTTAATACGCACTGGATATTTCTAAAAGAGAGAGAAATTGATGTCAAATAAAATCAAGCGTTAGCTTGTAAATAAAAATATTTAAAGCATAACGAAGGAATGAAACTACATACAANGTACGTACATTGCAATTAAATACATACAAGATCGTAAACATGTAGATATAAATGAAAAACAATTTTAATACGCACTGGATATTTCTAAAAGAGTGAGAAATTGATGTCAAATAAAATCAAGCGTTAGCTTGTAAATAAAAATATTTAAAGCATAACGAAGGAATGAAACTACATACATACATAAATGCAATTGGACGCGAGAAAAATGAATGAAATAAGGCCGACAGTGCCAGCACCAACAGCAACGCCAACGCCAACGCCAACACAAACACCAGCGAGCGCCAATGGTGCCAACTGGCGTGCTATATTTAATACTTGTCACTTTTATTTACAGATTTTTATTTATTTANCAACGCCAACGCCAACGCCAACACAAACACCAGCGAGCGCCAATGGTGCCAACTGGCGTGCTATTTTTAATACTTGTCACTTTTATTTACAGATTTTTATTTATGTTTTATTTACATTTTGTATTTTATTGCGCTGACTCGCGCACACACCCATACATTTGTATATATTACATACATGTCAACGTCGAACTTAAATATTTACTTTTTACTACAATTGTGTTGCTATATTTTATCCAGCCCTTGCACGCGTACTACATCCTAGTATTTATTTATTGCATGCGTGGATTTGTAATTTTCGCGCGCCTGTATGTGAGTGTATGTGTACATGTGCGTATGCTGTTACGCACTTCTCTGCTGCCTCTATACCCTGCTCTACCTTCTCCTTGCGTTGGGGTTACATAAATCGGCCATGCACAGCTTCAGTGAAATGTTGTAGAAAACTTAAGCCACAAAGTGTTGCATAGTGTTGGGCGCAGTCGCTTAAATTGTCATGCCAAATCGCCTTTTTATATGTGGCATGACGACGCACGGCCGGCAATGCAGCGCTATGGAAATACACACACAGAGAAACACATATGTATGTATATGTGCAGTAAGTCCCGCGAAACAGCCAACAGCGGTAAAACAGCAGCAGCCAGCAAAACCCAACATAAAAAAAAATAAGAAACTCGCTTGAAAAAAATATGCAATCAAAGAGAGGACATAACAAATGATATTAAAAGCAATGAAAAATTGCAATGAGTCGCGTTAACCAAGTAATACAGTATATAAAATGTAATTTAATTCCAACAGCCAGCTAACTAATCCGACTGGAGAGCAGCCGTTTTCCTTAGTCCACACTATCGCCCTTTTCTATATACATACGTATAACTACTAACATTTATGNACATAGCCCCCATACCTTAAGGTAAGACGTATTCTACGTCAAAAAGAGGAGTAGAAGGGAATAACTTAAGATGCTGACAGACAGATGAAGCTGAAAAATGTTCTCACGAATAGGCCAGAAAAGAAATGATTTCATTAACGGCGATTGCTCCTGCAGAAGCGGTGGTGATTACCTGTCAAAAGACCAGATCTTTGAGAGCAATTAGTTGTGATATGTTAATATTTTTATTTATGTTTGAAGTTGCGTTCGGAAAAAAAGAAATTTCTGCAAAATTACGCCANAAAGAAGCATACGGCTTTAAAAACAAGAGTCCTTATTATTTTAGAGAACCGTATTTTTGTTGATTGGGCTGAGACCTTAATCTCAGAAACCGACGAAGGCTTCTCAAAAGCAAAAAAAAAAAAGAGGAGTAGAAGGGAATAACTTGAGATGCTGACAGACAGGAATGAAGCTGAAAAATTTTCTCACGAATAGGCCAGAAAAGAAAACATTTCATTAACGGCGATTGCTCCTGCAGAAGCGGTGGTGATTGCCTGTCAAAAGACCAGATCTTTGAGAGCAATTAATTGTGATATGTTAATATTTTTATTTATGTTTGAAGTTGCGTTCGGAAAAAAAGAAATTTCTGCAAAATTACGCCAAAAAAACTGTGCTCGGTAGCTTTTCAATAGTTCCGGTAGGAAAAATAAAGTTTTTTTTTATTTTAATTTTTTTGCAGAAATTTCATTTTCCTTCTCGGGAACTCTAGAATTATTAGAAACCCACTGAGAAAAGGTTAAATTTTTTTCAAAAATTTCACTTATTCGACTTTTTGAAAGAAACGTCTTTTGGAATAATTTTGCAGAACTTTATCAGACATTCTAGAAATATTGAAAAGCTACTCAGAACAGGTTTAGTTTTTATTTTTAGCAAACATTCAACTTTTTTGAAAAATTATTTTTTTTTCGGAATAATTTTGCAGAACTTTTTTTCCATCTCAGGAACTCTAGAACTATTGAAAAGATACTCAGAATAGTTTTTTTATTTGCCTCTTTGCCACATGTCGTATGCTGCGTGAATCTGGCATATACAGTTTTTGTATTTTTTTGTCAAAATATCCAGAACTTTTTTTTCCTTTTCAAGAACACTGGCACTATTGAGAAGCTACTCAGAACAGCACANAAGGTTAAATTTTTTTCAAAAATTTCACTTATTCGACTTTTTGAAAGAAATGTTTTTTGGCATAATTTTGCAGAACTTTATCAGGCATTCTAGAAATATTGAAAAGCTACTCAGAACAGGTTTAGTTTTTATTTTTAGCAAACATTCAACTTTTTTGAAAATTATTTTTTTTCGGAATAATTTTGCAGAACTTTTTTTCCATCTCAGGAACTCTAGAACTATTGAAAAGATACTCAGAATAGTTTTTTATTTGCCTCTTTGCCACATGTCGTATGCTGCGTGAATCTGTCATATACAGTTTTTGTATTTTTTTGTCAAAATATCCAGAACTTTTTTTTCCTTTTCAAGAACACTGGAACTATTGAGAAGCTACTCAGAACAGCACCTTTTTTGTGTCGTTTTGCGTCATATTGCATGCCAATTCTGACATTTTGAAAAGGCTTATTTATTAATTACAGTAGGTCGCTCCCTGCTTAAAAAATTTAAACTAATTTCGGCAATTAAAATATGTATCAATATTTGGTTGTCTGACGAAAGAAATTTAAAAAGGTTTCAGTTTGAAGAAGAGGGTTTTAAAGTCGAATTTTGATTAAATTCTACACAAGTTATATGAACCATTAGAAAATGGGTGACATTAAAAAATGTGGGTTGATCGTGAAGAAACATTTATTTAGGATTTTTTAAGAATATTTTTTGGTTTTAAAAGAGGGTTGACACTCGTTAAAATTTTGACCTCAATTTAGGCGTTCAACCGAGCCCAAAGTAGTACCTTTTGGCAAGAGTTATGCTTTGCTTGATCTCCAGCCTGACGTTGTTGGATCCTATTTAGACAAAGTTTTCACTAATTCAAAGTTATAGCAGTGACGTGTGTCCCGAAACGCGTAGACTCTTTATATGTTACTAGNTTTTTTGTGTCGTTTTGCGTCATATTGCATGCCAATTCTGACATTTTGAAAAGGCTTATTTATTAATTACAGTAGGTCGCTCCCTGCTTAAAAAATTTAAACTAATTTCGGCAATTAAAATATGTATCAATATTTGGTTGTCTGACGAAAGAAATTTAAAAAGGTTTCAGTTTGAAGAAGAGGGTTTTAAAGTCGAATTTTGATTAAATTCTACACAAGTTATATGAACAATTAGAAAATGGGTGACATTAAAAAATGGGGGTTGAGCGTAAAGAAACATTTATTTAGGATTTTTTAAGAATATTTTTTGGTTTTAAAAGAGGGTTGACACTAGTTAAAATTTTGACCTCAATTTAGGCGTTCAACCGAGCCCAAAGTAGCACCTTTTGGCAAGAGTTATGCTTTGCTTGATCTCCAGCCTGACGTTGTTGGATCCTATTTAGACAAAGTTTTCACTAATTCAAAGTTATAGCAGTGACGTGTGTCCCGAAACGCGTAGACTCTTTATATGTTACTAGGAGATACTTTGTCTTGTCTTCGTGCACGGTTACGTCCATTTATTTCAGACGTTTTATCTAAAGCGTCTTTAAAATCGACGAAGAGATGTGTGTTTCTTCTTCGGGATTTGAAGTGCTGTGAAAACCTGATCAACGGTGGACTTAGCAGGTTGGAAACCACACTGATAAGGTCCATTCAGTTGGTTCGTAAAGGGTCTAACCATCAGTACCTCCGGTGGGTGTCCCAACTCCATAAGAGAAATACACGTGAGGTCACTNAGTTATGCTTTGCTTGATCTCCAGCCTGACGTTGTTGGATCCTATTTAGACAAAGTTTTCACTAATTCAAAGTTATAGCAGTGACGTGTGTCCCGAAACGCGTAGACTCTTTATATGTTACTAGGAGATACTTTGTCTTGTCTTCGTGCACGGTTACGTCCATTTATTTCAGACGTCTTATCTAAAGCGTCTTTAAAATCTACGAAGAGATGTGTGTGTCTTCTTCGGGATTTGAAGTGCTGTGAAAACCTGATCAACGGTGGACTTAGCAGGTTGGAAAGCACACTGATAAGGTCCATTCAGTTGGTTCGTAAAGGGTCTAGCCATCAGTACCTCCGGTGGGTGTCCCAACTCCATGAGAGAAATACACGTGAGGTCACTGGGGGAAATCTAAAGCTGCGAAAGAGGGATGGGACTGGGAGTGCACCCAGATAACTCGGACTTCGCACTCTTCACAAAAAAGGTTAAACATCCGACCTGGTCTCCACCCAAACTGGAAAGTACTTTACGGCTAATGCAACAGCAGCAATAGATGGTATTCTAATCTTGTACCAAGTAATCTCAATTGCAAATATATTAGCGAAAAAGTCGGCACTAAGACCGAAAGTTACGTTACAGTTTTCACAGCGACTATTCGGTTTCAATTTTCAAAGCCTGAGCAGCAGCTCCGTGCAGGCAATTTGTCAGGCCTATTTTAAAAATGGGCCGGACGTAATAGTAGAGCAAAGCGGATGGAAGAAGGAACTTCGATTCGATAGCTACAGCTACAATTTCTGCACAGACGACTCCAAAATGCCGTTTAACCGGCCCCCACCCCTCCCCAAGGTTAGACTGCAAGATATTGGTTGG
>NW_016157726.1:179387-215905 GCF_001687245.7 Rhagoletis zephyria | reverse complement strand
TTAACTACGGCATTAATTGTAGTGTTTTTGTTGTAAATTTGTTGTGGAAAGAAAAAATTTGTAGCTCTCGTTTTTTAAGAAAAAATGGTATGTAGTGCTAACTTGACACCATACACCTAGTCGATAGAATTGAGATATTGAAAATGTTATAACGGCATTAATTGTAGCTTTTAGCTTTAAAATTTGTTGTGGAAAGAAAAAATTTGTAGCTCTCGTTTTTTAAGAAAAAATGGTATGTAGTGCTACTTTTCCAATTTCGAAAAGTGTAGTGCTAACTTGACACACGTCGAACACAGACATGTGAAACTGACGCCGCTGCTACAGAGTTGCTGTTCGATGTGGTTAAGAGTTTTTGCCGGAATTTAATGACGAAGCAGATTTTGAAGTTTGGGTTGAACAGTTTAAAAACTTAACCTCGCTTTATGTGTTGGATGAAAATTTGCAACGAGTGCTTTTGTTGAACAAATTAAAGGGCAAATCCCGACAATGGCTGCAATCAAAACCGAATTTGGTTACCGAACATGTTGCAGAGTTACTTAAGCAGCTAGCGGAGTTCTTCGAAGTCAAAGAAAATTAAATGATTCTTCGGCGCAAGTTCGAAATGGATCCACAGTGAATCATTCCTTGATTATTTTAAAGAAAAAACAGCGATGGCAAAGAAGATATCAATTGAGGAGGACGAACTTGTTGACTGCATTATTGAGGGTATCCCGGATGAGCAGCTCAGAACACAAGCACACATGCAGTGCTATTTGTCTACAGCCAGCCTGGTGCAAGCATTTTCAAAAATTCAAAGAAAGAAGAGCGTGACCTCAGCTAAAGCAGTCCCTACGTCTACAAACGCGAAGGTGCAGAAAGGAACGATGGTAATTCGCTGCTACAACTGCAGTTCTTTAGGACATTGCTCCGCAGAATGCAAGAAGCCGAAGCGAGAAATTGGTGCCTGTTTTGCGTGTGGAAGCCTCGAGCATCGTGTTGCAGCTTGTCCTGACAAAAAATCCACAGTTCAATTTTTGGAAGACAATGAATATGTAAGGTATTTTAACATAAAATTGATTGATGATAAAAATGTTTGTTTAAATTTAGAATGCCTCATAGCCTCCGGCAGCCCAGTGAGTTTCATCAGACGTTCCAGTTTATCGCATAATTTGATTTTAATTAAAAGTGTAATGAAATATGATAACAAATGTTTTTTCGGAATTAATAAAAGCAAACTTAAAGTTTTTGGAAAAGTTCGTTGCCTTGTTAGTGGAATGAAACAAGTTATTGAGATAAGTATGCTGGTGGTGGCCGATGAGTCTATGAGCTTCGATGCTATACTCGGAAGAGATTTTTTGAGAGCAAGTAGGCTAGAGTTGTGTAAGATTGAAAATGTTTCGCAAACGATCGTTAATGAAGACTTGTTGAGTGATGAAAGTGTTAGCTATAAAAAACTGAGTGAAGAATGTGTAGATGCTGGTGAATCTGAAAGTAAAGTTGAAACGGAAAATGAATTTCCGAAATTTTTGAGTACTTTAGAATATGATAAAGAAAATGAATTGGATTTATGTATGGGTGATCAACTGAATTCTAAAGATACAAGTAAATTGTTAGATATTTTTAAGCAGAAATATGTAAAGCCGAAACGACCCGACGAACCATTGACAAAATGCTTTATGAAATTGAGTTTAGAAAACACAAAACCATTTGGCTGTCCACCGCGACACCTGTCGTATGCTGAAAAGAAAGAATTGCAAAAATTACTAGACGAATACTTAGATAAAGGATATATTAGGGTGAGTGAATCGGAATTTGTTTCTCCTATAGTTGTGGTTAGGAAAAAGTCAGGTGAACTGTGAATGTGCGTAGATTATCGCGTTTTAAATAAAATGACTTGTAAAGATAATTACCCTATACCGCTTATTGACGATTTGCTGGATAGATTAGGGAAGAAGAAAATTTTCACTAAGCTCGATTTGAAAAACGGGTTTTACCATGTATTCATGAAAGAAGAGTCGGTTAAACACACATCGTTTGTCACACCCATGGGTCAATACGAATTCTTGCGGATACCCTTCGGCTTAAAATATGCACCGTTAATGTTTCAAAGATTTGTGAACAAGGTGTTTGCTCATATGATAAGGGACGGAAAGTTGACAGTGTACTTAGATGATATAATGATAGCTACGGAAAACGAAGAAGAACATTTTGAAATTTTGAAAGAAGTATTTGCGAAAATGGTAGATAACAAACTAGAACTTCGATTAGATAAATGCGAGTTTTTTGTAACCAGTGTCAACTACATAGGTTATATTAGGTAATTACAGGAGATGGAATACGAGCTGACGAAAAAGNAAAAATTCAAAGAAAGAAGAGCGTGACCTCAGCTAAAGCAGTCCCTACGTCTACAAACGCGAAGGTGCAGAAAGGAACGATGGTAATTCGCTGCTACAACTGCAGTTCTTTAGGACATTGCTCCGCAGAATGCAAGAAGCCGAAGCGAGAAATTGGTGCCTGTTTTGCGTGTGGAAGCCTCGAGCATCGTGTTGCAGCTTGTCCTGACAAAAAATCCACAGTTCAATTTTTGGAAGACAATGAATATGTAAGGTATTTTAACATAAAATTGATTGATGATAAAAATGTTTGTTTAAATTTAGAATGCCTCATAGACTCCGGCAGCCCAGTGAGTTTCATCAGACGTTCCAGTTTATCGCATAATTTGATTTTAATTAAAAGTGTAATGAAATATGATAACAAATGTTTTTTCGGAATTAATAAAAGCAAACTTAAAGTTTTTGGAAAAGTTCGTTGCCTTGTTAGTGGAATGAAACAAGTTATTGAGATAAGTATGCTGGTGGTGGCCGATGAGTCTATGAGCTTCGATGCTATACTCGGAAGAGATTTTTTGAGAGCAGGTAGGCTAAAGTTGTGTAAGATTGAAAATGTTTCGAAAACGATCGTTAATGAAGACTTGTTGAGAGATGAAAATGTTAGCTATAAAAAACCGAGTGAAGAATGTGTAGACGCTGGCAAAACTGAAAGTAAAGTTGAAACAGAAAATGAATTTCCGAAATTTTTGAGTACTTTAGAATATGATAAAGAAAACGAATTGGATTTATGTATGGGTGATCAACTGAATTCTAAAGATAGAAGTAAATTGTTAGATATTTTTAAGCAGAAATATGTAAAGCCGAAACGACCCGACGAACCATTGACAAAATGCTTTATGAAATTGAGTTTAGAAAACACAAAACCATTTGGCTGTCCACCGCGACACCTGTCGTATGCTGAAAAGAAAGAATTGCAAAAATTACTAGACGAATACTTAGATAAAGGATATATTAGGGTGAGTGAATCGGAATTTGTTTCTCCTATAGTTGTGGTTAGGAAAAAGTCAGGTGAACTGCGAATGTGCGTAGATTATCGCGTTTTAAATAAAATGACTTGTAAAGATAATTACCCTATACCGCTTATTGACGATTTGCTGGATAGATTAGGGAAGAAGAAAATTTTCACTAAGCTCGATTTGAAAAACGGGTTTTACCATGTGTTCATGAAAGAAGAGTCGGTTAAACACACATCGTTTGTCACACCCATGGGTCAATACGAATTCTTGCGGATACCCTTCGGCTTAAAATATGCACCGTTAATGTTTCAAAGATTTGTGAACAAGGTGTTTGCTCATATGATAAGGGACGGAAAGTTGACAGTGTACTTAGATGATATAATGATAGCTACGGAAAACGAAGAAGAACATTTTGAAATTTTGAAAGAAGTATTTGCGAAAATGGTAGATAACAAACTAGAACTTCGATTAGATAAATGCGAGTTTTTTGTAACCAGTGTCAACTACATAGGTTATATTAGGTAATTACAGGAGATGGAATACGAGCTGACGAAAAAGGTCTTAAAGCTTTATAAAATTTTCCTGTGCCACAAAAGCTCCATGCCGTTCAGAGTTGCTTAGGTTTGTGTTCCTACTTCCGCAGGTTCGTGAAATATTTTTCCATATTAGCAAAACCGCTTTATGATTTAATCAAGAAAGATAAGGAGTTTAAATTGGGAAAACCGGAACTAGAATGTTTTGAAAATTTGAAAAGAAAATTGATCGAGTCGCCCATTCTTGCTTTGTATGATCCGGCTGATGCTACGGAATTGCATTGTGATGCAAGTTCCATCGGTTATGGTGCAATACTTCTGCAAAAGAAGAAAGACGGGAAAATGCACCCTATTTTTTATTTTTCGAAAAGGACAACGCCAGCTGAGTCCAAGTATCATAGTTTTGAGCTTGAAGCTTTAGCTATTGTAAACGCACTACAACGTTTCCGAATTTATCTTCAGGGTATAAAGTTTAAGATAGTGACAGACTGTAATTCGCTTGCGTTAACAATGAATAAGAAGGAACTTAATCCCAGGATNTAGGGTAAAAAGTTTAAGATAGTGACAGACTGTAATTCGCTTGCGTTAACAATGAATAAGAAGGAACTTAACCCCAGGATTGCTAGGTGGGCGTTAGAGCTGCAAAATTTTGATTATGTGTTGGAACATCGTTCGGGAAACCGCATGCAACACGTTGACGCGTTGAGTCGGTGCACAAATATATTGGTGATAGAAACAAATACCTTCGAAGAAAGCCTAATCATTGGTCAAGGTAGAGATTCTGAGTTGAAGAGAATCCGAGAAGAATTACAACGTACGGAACATAATTCGTACGAAATGCGAAACGGGGTGGTGTATAGAAAGAAACGGGATGGAGGCTTATTGTTTTTTGTTCCAACTGACATGCAGGAACGTGTAATTTATAAATACCACGATGAGAAGGGGCATGTGGGCACAGATAAAGTGACTGAGCTTATATCGAAAACATATTGGTTCCCCAAAATGTGTGATAAAGTAATTAGCCACATACAAAATTGTTTACAATGCATAGCGTTCGCGGCTAAAAATTACAAGAATGAGGGCCTTTTACATACGATTCCAAAAAGTAAAGTACCATTTGAAGTTGTTCATATCGACCACTATGGTCCCGTAGACAAATCGACATCGAGAAAGTATATATTTGTGGTTATCGATAGTTGCACTAAGTTTACTCGGTTATACGCAACTAAAACAACAAACACAAAAGAGGTGATAAATGCGCTTAATGAATATTTTAGGTCATATAGTAAGCCAAAGTGTATTATATCGGATAGGGGTACTAGTTTTACTTCAGGANATGATAAATGCGCTTAATGAATATTTTAGATCATATAGTAAGCCAAAGTGTATTATATCGGATAGGGATACTAGTTTTACTTCAGGTGATTTTAAGGAATTTACAGAAACGCATAATACTCAGCATATTAAGATTGCAACTGGTTCTCCGCAAGCAAACGGCCAAGTTGAGCGCGTGAACAGAACTATTGGGCCAATGATAGCAAAATTGATCAATCAAAAAGGGGGTACAAATTGGGTTTCTGTGTTAGAACAGGTTGAATTTTGTCTCAATAACACGCATCACAGATCTATTAACGAACATCCAAGTGTTATGTTATTTGGAATAAGACAAAGGGGCAAAATAGAGGACTATCTTCAAGAATCGTTAAATAATGTTAGTGGAAATGAAAATCAGGAATGTCGGACTCTCGACGAGATTAGAAGCAAGGCAGCTCAAGCTGAGAATAAAGTACAAAAATATAACGAGCAGTATGTCAATAGCAAGTGAAAACCGTCAGTTAAATATGTCAATGGAGATTATGTCATGGTAACAAATTTCGATTCAGCCGCCGGCATATCTAGAAAACTAATTCTCAAATTAAGAGGTCCTTATCGAGTCTCAAAAGTTTTTCGAAATGACCGTTACTTGTTGGAAGATGTAGAGAATTTTCAGCAACCCAGAACTCCTTATAAAGGCGCTTGGGCTGCTTCCAATATAAAACCTTGGTTCAAGGGTCGTGAAGGCTATGATGATCAGGAGATCACATAATCGGGATGGCCGAATTGTAGTAGAAATTGTAGTAGAATATTGCTAATAGTATGACCTAGATTTAGAGAATACAACCATGTAAATGCAAATGACCTAGATTTAAGAAATATAACGCTGTAGAAATACAACTCTGTATATGGAAAGCGTCTGGGTAGAGACAAGAAAAACGAAATAAAGACATTCGTAAAATAGCATCGAGCAAGTGAACTTGTGCGTTTTCGTGATCGGCCTCTATCTTATTGCCTGCTACAATAGTAAATTGCATAAAAATGTAAAACTAAGTATTTATCGAGGTAGATTATCACAAAACGAATGGAAATCTTTGTGTATATATTGCTTTAACGTTGGCTGTAGGCTGTTGTGTTTAGATTGATAAATTTTTTGGACCATCGTACAATAGCTCCGTTTCGTATTGCTGTAATAACAGAGCTGGCAGTGATGCCCAGCAGTCGGTATGACGCACTGCTTACCGGTGCTTCCCCAGGTTTTTTACTTGGCCTTATAGTTGTATACTTACAAGGAACACTCTCATAATTTATAAAAGTTGTATACTCTAAATTATTAACAATATAAGGATGTGATGGCCTCGCCTGTCGCATACGACTTATGTAGTCCATTGCTGAATATATCGGTGGATGGAATACATTTTCTAATGTAGAGTGGACTCTGTCTACCTCCATACTTTTTACCTTTGTTAATTGTTGAATTCCAATTGCAAGCGATCAAATTAAATAGTAGAATCTATGTAGTGGAAGTAGTATGTGCAGTGACTCAAACAAATGACCACGTGTTGATTTTCTTCAAATATTCATAATGTTTTTCAAGATAATTTTTTTTTATTTTTATATAAAAATAACGTCTAAGCTTTAACTAAAACCGTGTAAATCACAGTTTCAAACTTTGTTAAAATTTTTTGGAAAACTCAATAAATTTGCAGTTTTATAGCCTATACAATTTTAGTCCAATGAAGTGCAAAATTAAAACGGCTAAAAAAACACGTTGATGAAAATTTTTGAATTTTCCCAAAGTTTGTATGAAGTTTAAAACTGATTAACAAAACTGATGGTTTTGGTTAAAGCTTAAACGATATTTTTATATAAAAATAACGAAAAAAATTTATCGCGAAAAAAATTGCGAATATTTGAAGAAAGCAACACATGGCCATTTGTTTGAGTCACTGTATGTATGTATGTATTTACTTGGTTTATAATTATTTTTTACATCGAAGTCAAAGCACACTCATCAGATTCGCCTGCGATGAAAAACAGTTATAAACAAGTAAACGTATACCCGTTTTTTCAGAGTATTTCTAGTACTGCGGGCACATAGCTGTTTTTGGTCAGTTCTAAACTAAAAGATATATAAGAGAACGGAAAATGCAGTAATGCGGGCAATAGATAGTGTTAATAAAATATGCAATAAAAAAATTGACAAAAATCACATAACTGTTTTTGTTGGCGCAGCGACCATTTCTATTATCAAATTAGGTACAATTTGAACTTTAGATTTTCCATCACTGGTGACGTTGTCCGTTGCTTCTCTCTTTCTATCAACAGCAATTTTGTATATTGATACGGACGGCATGTACGGAAGGGTGCTTCGTCGGTGGCTGGTTAAGCCAATAGTCGCATTACGGGTGTTTATTAGCGTAGATACAACCATAAGGCCATGTGCAACGCAAGAAAATTGAAAACCGCAGAACTGGATCTGGCTGCTGTAAATACTTTTTTGGCCTTATTCATAAAAAATAAAGTAGTTTTAAAGAGCTCTATTAAGTGACATTTTCATACAAATTTCCGATTTATAAAGGAGTTAAATCCTTTATTTTTTATGAATTTTTGTATTTATATATATTGCTCTTTAAAACTTTTAATATTTATTATTCATAAACGGGATTTTCGTATTTTAAAATGGGATAACCAGGTCGTTTTTCAGAGCAGAATGTGTTGCCAGCAAAATTTCTGTTAGAAATCTTCCAAACGTTGATAAAATCTTCGAAAATCCATAAAAGGTCTCTGAAACTGGAAAAAATCGTTTCTTTAGAAATATCTTTATTGAAGATATTATTACAAAAAAACTTAAATTTTTTAATTTAAATTTTATTAATTATACAAAACCAAAACACATTTAAAAACAAAAATAACCAGTTCATTAATTCATAACAGTTTTACTTGACTAGTTCTCGAACCATACAAGAATTTATATAACTACATATGTATGTATATTATTCAATCATTGGAATTAACAAATAAGTTGCAGAGAACTGTGAAAATATACAGGTACGACATATATAAGAATGTATACATTTTAATTTAAGTCTTGTTCTCATTTAAATCTATATCATGGCATGACCGTACCTATGTAAATAATCCTCTGTATAAAGTATACCACTTAAGGTAGTGATTTCCAGTTTATTACGAATTTTTATTTTGTTCAATCTTGTTTGAGAAAAAAACTCACTCTGTGCATTCATCCTCGCTATCGGATGATGATGATGATGATATCTCTATAAAGTTAATTATAGAAAATTTAATTTGTTAATTTAAATTTAGAAACCAAAATTACTTTCATTTTTGTTTTTACAAATATCGCTCCATAATTATCTTGTGGAAATTCACAGCGCGAGTTTGTCCTGCAAGGTAAATTGATAACAAAAACGAAAAATTTATTGCCAACTATCCTAAAAAAATCTTCATGTGCTGCCAGATATCATCACTGTGAAGATTTTTTGTATGGAGTTTTATTTTGTTGTAATTCTTTTCATGTGAAGATTTTTCTGATTATTTATGAAAAATATCTCCATTTTGAAGATAAATCTTCACTTCTGGCAACAGTGCATACTGCCTACAGCGCTGGTTATACTTATCTACATTCGAAGTGCGGAAGTGCGGGGCATAGAGAAACAGAGCATGTGAAGCAGTGGTGTAATTATAATCGGCATAGAGCGCATAATCTCCCAGAATCAGCAGTTCAGTGTAATCAGTTAGTCTGTTCCAGTACTCCAGGATTTAGTTAGGAAAACATAATTGAAGAATGTGTATTCAAGGCCTAAATGAAGTCGACTCTAAAGTTAGTTGCGGCTTTTTGTCATATAATTTTCAATGAAATGGCGGCAACTAACTTTATAATCGACTATAAATATGCCTCAATGTATGTACAAGAACGACTTCTCAGTAATTCCTGTAAATCTGATGGGTACTGGAACTGACTAATGAGAGCACTGGAGAGTGGTATCTCTCTTTGAAAAAGTCGCATAGCGAAAAATCAAAATTCTCCAGACTTTGCTGTCATGCCCTGTCATGCGCTGCATCGGATAATTGCTTGTATGCAAAGCTCATGAAACAGATTCGATTTATGGCAGTACTCATGTTATGAGCACAATGCAAGTATAATAATCGCTTGACGCAACTGCAATTCCATTTGGAAATGAAACGAAAAAAATTATGAAAATTTGACTTATTTATGACTTAATTTTAACGTAATGACACCGAATTTGTATGCCCAAATTTTCATAAAAATTTTTGGCAGTTAATGTCCAGTAGAAGTCCGCCATAAGTTTATAACTAAAAGATTTTATCGTTCGAAAATTTAATTTAATTAAAATTTGATTTTTCTAGTGGCATTTCATCGCTATGCTTTACAAACGGTGGCGAAGCATTATATATGCTCTCCTCTTCTGAATTGCAACGCATTTCTCTATCAGCCACGAAAGCTGTGACTCCACAAGGCGCCATCGAAGTGAAAGAATTGATCAGCTTTGAACACACTAACACAACCGCTGATAGAAGCAGTGTAAATGATGAGAACGAAGAGCACATTGAGGCGACGAATTCAACTTCCGCAACTCATTCACAGGAGACTCTATCGAGACTTGGCCAAAAACATCTTGCAGTCGACACTGAATCACAACAGCGAGGAATCAGTGTAACCAATGGTGATAACTCGACTATGGAAAACAATTCTCTAAATCGTGGTAACGAAACAATCACCAGCTCAATGGGTGATATAACTGTAGACTCTGTAAGGGACCATTTGAACGCCACAACAACTACCTTATGTACGGCGACAACTGAAGAAATTGTGGGTAAGCAAAAATCAATAGACATATCGCGCTTGGCGCGCAATACCTCGTATTCGCCAAATGCAACACCACGTATAAGATAGTCCGAAAATTTCGCAAAAGAGCGGAGAAGGTTTTTTTCTTCAGAACGTTTAAATGGTTTGCTAACTAAACTCACTAAATATGAGCTTCTACCATAATTATTTACTATTCAATTTGTGAAATAGGGAAGCGCTGAGATAGGGTAACCAAAATAAATTTTTTGTTTGCCATCTCATACGTGGTATTGCATTTGGCAGATACGAAGTATTGCGCGCGAAACGACGACATATTTAAATACTATATCGATGGCTGAGCGGAAAATCGACCTATCTCGGCAGCCAGTTCGAAAACGCCCTATCTCAGAAAACTTTTCACAACTAAAAACATAAATTGATAATGTGCTGAGATAGGGCGTTTTCGAATCGGCAGCTGATCTAGGACATTTTAAACCCTATTTTGAGATAGGGCGTTTTTTAATCAAATTCTGAAATAGGGCGTTGTTGGAAAATTTGCTGAGATAGGGCGTTTTCGAAGTGGCTGCAGAGATAGGTCGATCTTCCACTCAGCCATCGATATATATTATACATACATACTCCGATTGACGTTAAAAATATTGGTGGCAGTTGTATTGAACTGAATATCAAAATATGTATTCAATTGTTGTTTGTCCACTTAACCCATTTCATTCCAGATATTTTTTAATAAAACGTAGTACATGAGCTATTTTAAGCGTAAAAACGATGGAGAAATGATCAAAAGAAAAATAGTCGCATTGGGCTTCCTAGGGTGGGCCGTTGCGAAAACGCAACGTTGGGAGAATCCACTACTATTATCTTGGTCGAGACAATATACTAAAAAAGTTGGAAAAACACTAAGTTTAGATATTCAAACCTAAACTATATTTTTATTTTATAAAAATATTACATTTAGTTTGTGTTAAATGTGTACTTAAATTAATTAAAAACGTATGTTTTATGTTATTTTGAGATAATCATGAAAACATTTTTCATGGAATGCAATATTGTATCTTTCATCTGACGCAGGGTGTTTTGCAATGAGGTAGTGGCAGGTACTGGCCGACTGGAAAAACGCCCGAAAATTTTACCAGAGTTAGGCGACTTAGGGAAGGTTTCAAAACCAGGGCGAACTCCTGTAAGAACAACCATGGTGACCTAGTGACCGATGTCAGAATGTTCATCGATAAATAAATAAATTGGAGGGAACACTCTTCCATTGAACTGAATGGTAGCATCACTGAAAGTTGTGGAAAAGACGAGCCCAAGACCCCAGTCGATGATGGCGGAGTGGATGTTCCACGCCTTACTATGGCGAGGTACGAATAGCAATTACACGTCTTAAAAACAACAAAGATGCTGGACCTGAAGACCTGCTAGCTGAGATATTCAAGCACGGCGGCGAGGTGCATGCATCAGCTCGTATACCGATCCGCCCAATCCATAAGAAAGACGACCCCGCCGTACGCGCCTACTACCGCTGAGCCTTACAAGGTTGCAAGGTCTTATCCAGCGTATGGTGTGAAAGACTGAAGCCAACGAACTGATNTTGACAAAAATCACATAACTGTTTTTGTTGGCGCAGCGACCATTTCTATTATCAAATTAGGTACAATTTGAACTTTAGATTTTCCATCACTGGTGACGTTGTCCGTTGCTTCTCTCTTTCTATCAACAGCAATTTTGTATATTGATACGGACGGCATGTACGGAAGGGTGCTTCGTCGGTGGCTGGTTAAGCCAATAGTCGCATTACGGGTGTTTATTAGCGTAGATACAACCATAAGGCCATGTGCAACGCAAGAAAATTGAAAACCGCAGAACTGGATCTGGCTGCTGTAAATACTTTTTTGGCCTTATTCATAAAAAATAAAGTAGTTTTAAAGAGCTCTATTAAGTGACATTTTCATACAAATTTCCGATTTATAAAGGAGTTAAATCCTTTATTTTTTATGAATTTTTGTATTTATATATATTGCTCTTTAAAACTTTTAATATTTATTATTCATAAACGGGATTTTCGTATTTTAAAATGGGATAACCAGGTCGTTTTTCAGAGCAGAATGTGTTGCCAGCAAAATTTCTGTTAGAAATCTTCCAAACGTTGATAAAATCTTCGAAAATCCATAAAAGGTCTCTGAAACTGGAAAAAATCGTTTCTTTAGAAATATCTTTATTGAAGATATTATTACAAAAAAACTTAAATTTTTTAATTTAAATTTTATTAATTATACAAAACCAAAACACATTTAAAAACAAAAATAACCAGTTCATTAATTCATAACAGTTTTACTTGACTAGTTCTCGAACCATACAAGAATTTATATAACTACATATGTATGTATATTATTCAATCATTGGAATTAACAAATAAGTTGCAGAGAACTGTGAAAATATACAGGTACGACATATATAAGAATGTATACATTTTAATTTAAGTCTTGTTCTCATTTAAATCTATATCATGGCATGACCGTACCTATGTAAATAATCCTCTGTATAAAGTATACCACTTAAGGTAGTGATTTCCAGTTTATTACGAATTTTTATTTTGTTCAATCTTGTTTGAGAAAAAAACTCACTCTGTGCATTCATCCTCGCTATCGGATGATGATGATGATGATATCTCTATAAAGTTAATTATAGAAAATTTAATTTGTTAATTTAAATTTAGAAACCAAAATTACTTTCATTTTTGTTTTTACAAATATCGCTCCATAATTATCTTGTGGAAATTCACAGCGCGAGTTTGTCCTGCAAGGTAAATTGATAACAAAAACGAAAAATTTATTGCCAACTATCCTAAAAAAATCTTCATGTGCTGCCAGATATCATCACTGTGAAGATTTTTTGTATGGAGTTTTATTTTGTTGTAATTCTTTTCATGTGAAGATTTTTCTGATTATTTATGAAAAATATCTCCATTTTGAAGATAAATCTTCACTTCTGGCAACAGTGCATACTGCCTACAGCGCTGGTTATACTTATCTACATTCGAAGTGCGGAAGTGCGGGGCATAGAGAAACAGAGCATGTGAAGCAGTGGTGTAATTATAATCGGCATAGAGCGCATAATCTCCCAGAATCAGCAGTTCAGTGTAATCAGTTAGTCTGTTCCAGTACTCCAGGATTTAGTTAGGAAAACATAATTGAAGAATGTGTATTCAAGGCCTAAATGAAGTCGACTCTAAAGTTAGTTGCGGCTTTTTGTCATATAATTTTCAATGAAATGGCGGCAACTAACTTTATAATCGACTATAAATATGCCTCAATGTATGTACAAGAACGACTTCTCAGTAATTCCTGTAAATCTGATGGGTACTGGAACTGACTAATGAGAGCACTGGAGAGTGGTATCTCTCTTTGAAAAAGTCGCATAGCGAAAAATCAAAATTCTCCAGACTTTGCTGTCATGCCCTGTCATGCGCTGCATCGGATAATTGCTTGTATGCAAAGCTCATGAAACAGATTCGATTTATGGCAGTACTCATGTTATGAGCACAATGCAAGTATAATAATCGCTTGACGCAACTGCAATTCCATTTGGAAATGAAACGAAAAAAATTATGAAAATTTGACTTATTTATGACTTAATTTTAACGTAATGACACCGAATTTGTATGCCCAAATTTTCATAAAAATTTTTGGCAGTTAATGTCCAGTAGAAGTCCGCCATAAGTTTATAACTAAAAGATTTTATCGTTCGAAAATTTAATTTAATTAAAATTTGATTTTTCTAGTGGCATTTCATCGCTATGCTTTACAAACGGTGGCGAAGCATTATATATGCTCTCCTCTTCTGAATTGCAACGCATTTCTCTATCAGCCACGAAAGCTGTGACTCCACAAGGCGCCATCGAAGTGAAAGAATTGATCAGCTTTGAACACACTAACACAACCGCTGATAGAAGCAGTGTAAATGATGAGAACGAAGAGCACATTGAGGCGACGAATTCAACTTCCGCAACTCATTCACAGGAGACTCTATCGAGACTTGGCCAAAAACATCTTGCAGTCGACACTGAATCACAACAGCGAGGAATCAGTGTAACCAATGGTGATAACTCGACTATGGAAAACAATTCTCTAAATCGTGGTAACGAAACAATCACCAGCTCAATGGGTGATATAACTGTAGACTCTGTAAGGGACCATTTGAACGCCACAACAACTACCTTATGTACGGCGACAACTGAAGAAATTGTGGGTAAGCAAAAATCAATAGACATATCGCGCTTGGCGCGCAATACCTCGTATTCGCCAAATGCAACACCACGTATAAGATAGTCCGAAAATTTCGCAAAAGAGCGGAGAAGGTTTTTTTCTTCAGAACGTTTAAATGGTTTGCTAACTAAACTCACTAAATATGAGCTTCTACCATAATTATTTACTATTCAATTTGTGAAATAGGGAAGCGCTGAGATAGGGTAACCAAAATAAATTTTTTGTTTGCCATCTCATACGTGGTATTGCATTTGGCAGATACGAAGTATTGCGCGCGAAACGACGACATATTTAAATACTATATCGATGGCTGAGCGGAAAATCGACCTATCTCGGCAGCCAGTTCGAAAACGCCCTATCTCAGAAAACTTTTCACAACTAAAAACATAAATTGATAATGTGCTGAGATAGGGCGTTTTCGAATCGGCAGCTGATCTAGGACATTTTAAACCCTATTTTGAGATAGGGCGTTTTTTAATCAAATTCTGAAATAGGGCGTTGTTGGAAAATTTGCTGAGATAGGGCGTTTTCGAAGTGGCTGCAGAGATAGGTCGATCTTCCACTCAGCCATCGATATATATTATACATACATACTCCGATTGACGTTAAAAATATTGGTGGCAGTTGTATTGAACTGAATATCAAAATATGTATTCAATTGTTGTTTGTCCACTTAACCCATTTCATTCCAGATATTTTTTAATAAAACGTAGTACATGAGCTATTTTAAGCGTAAAAACGATGGAGAAATGATCAAAAGAAAAATAGTCGCATTGGGCTTCCTAGGGTGGGCCGTTGCGAAAACGCAACGTTGGGAGAATCCACTACTATTATCTTGGTCGAGACAATATACTAAAAAAGTTGGAAAAACACTAAGTTTAGATATTCAAACCTAAACTATATTTTTATTTTATAAAAATATTACATTTAGTTTGTGTTAAATGTGTACTTAAATTAATTAAAAACGTATGTTTTATGTTATTTTGAGATAATCATGAAAACATTTTTCATGGAATGCAATATTGTATCTTTCATCTGACGCAGGGTGTTTTGCAATGAGGTAGTGGCAGGTACTGGCCGACTGGAAAAACGCCCGAAAATTTTACCAGAGTTAGGCGACTTAGGGAAGGTTTCAAAACCAGGGCGAACTCCTGTAAGAACAACCATGGTGACCTAGTGACCGATGTCAGAATGTTCATCGATAAATAAATAAATTGGAGGGAACACTCTTCCATTGAACTGAATGGTAGCATCACTGAAAGTTGTGGAAAAGACGAGCCCAAGACCCCAGTCGATGATGGCGGAGTGGATGTTCCACGCCTTACTATGGCGAGGTACGAATAGCAATTACACGTCTTAAAAACAACAAAGATGCTGGACCTGAAGACCTGCTAGCTGAGATATTCAAGCACGGCGGCGAGGTGCATGCATCAGCTCGTATACCGATCCGCCCAATCCATAAGAAAGACGACCCCGCCGTACGCGCCTACTACCGCTGAGCCTTACAAGGTTGCAAGGTCTTATCCAGCGTATGGTGTGAAAGACTGAAGCCAACGAACTGATTGGGCCTATTAGTGTGGCTTTAGACCTGGCAAATCCAACTTAGAACAGGTGTTCACAATATGCCAAATCTTGAAAAAGCCCCTCGAGAAAAGGGTCGATTCTCACCATCTATTTGTGGACTTCAAAGCCGCTTTCGACATCAATAAAAGTAGTTGCCTATAGGCCGCGATGTCAGAATTTGGTAACCCACGGATACGTCTGTGTAAAACAACGT
Organism: Rhagoletis zephyria; assembly: GCF_001687245.7. Taxonomy (NCBI): domain Eukaryota; kingdom Metazoa; phylum Arthropoda; class Insecta; order Diptera; family Tephritidae; genus Rhagoletis; species Rhagoletis zephyria. The sequence continues at coordinate 199,845 of NW_016157726.1, read as the reverse complement.
TGAGCAATACCACCAGCTCCCTCAGAATTGGAAAAGACCTCTCCGAGCCGTTTCTTACTAAACAAGGTTTCAAACAAGGCGACTCCCTTTCATGTGATTTTTTTAATCTGATGGAGAAGATAATAAAAGGTGCAGAACTGAACCGCTCAGGAACAATTTTTTACAATTGCTGGCGTATTCCGGTTACATCGACATCATCGGTAACAAGAATTGCGAAGTGTCTTCTGCCTTTTCCAAGTAGGATGAGGAAGCAACGCGATTGGGTCTCGTGGTCAACGAGGACAAGACGAAGTATCTCCTATCATCAAACAAACAGTCACCGCATTCGCGCCTTGATGCCCATGTCACTGTTGACAGATATAATTTCGAGAAAGTGTAGAATTTTGTTTACTTGGGAACCAGCATTAACACCCACAATAATGTCAGCTTCGAAATTCAACGCAGAATCACTCTTACCAACAAGTGCTACTTTGGACTGAGTAGCCAATTTAAGAGTAAACAACTCTCTCGACATACGACACCAAGTGCTACTTTGGACTCTCCATATACGAAAACCACATATATAAGTCACTCATCATGCTCGGGCTGGTATATGGCGCATAAGCATTGGCAATGACAACATCTGATGAGGCGGCGCTTGGAGTATTCGAAAGAACAATTTTGCGGACAATTTACGGGCATTTACTCTTTAGCGACGACGAGTACCGCAGACGAAGGAACGATGAGCTGTGTGAGCGTTAAAATGACATAGACATAGTGCATCGACTTAAAATCCAGCTCTGTAAGTATTCAACTCGGAACCCCCTGGTGGTAGCAGAGGAAGAGGGAGACCCCCACAGCGATGGAAATACCAAGTGAAGAAGGACTTAGCTTTAATTGGCACAGCGCCAAATAAAAAGGAGAATAATGCGGCAATGAATCTTCCACACATTTAGAAAAGCTTTTTGGCATCATATCTAAGTCCATGTGATGAAAAATATTATGTGTGCCACCATTGCAGTCATTTCAAAATTTGGACCAAATTCGGCCCTATTTTTTACATGGAAGAAGAAAAGACTAATTGCAAGTAAACACTTTTTTCACAAAATTAGTAAAATATAAAGGTGAAGCTACCCTTTGGCATAATCTATTTTGAGATTTCTGCAGCTTATCTATTTTTTGTTTTGTTTTTTTAGTTCTGCTGTTGCGAAAACGCAACGGTGCACAGTGGTCGGAGAAACCATGTTTTATGCGAAAAACCCATATTTTAAAATTGTGATAAATTAACCGGAAAAAAGCTATTCTTATTCAGAAATGTCCAACGAACTCAAAGCTGATTAGTACTATCAATAATATCTGTTGGGAAAGCCGGTGAATCCATTTAATGCAACGGACACGTTCTAACAGTTATGAGTTGATAACTTTCTTAGTTAGTTCTTTTCCAACGAAAACGAAATCATAGCAAGTTTCAGCGAAGACCGTTGTCAAATGAGGCGACAAGCAAAAGAGCAAATACTAAAAATTCAACGTGAAAACAAAAAAAAACCTATGATCTTCGACGAAGCCTCCGGTACGCTACAAACAAGGTGACCTCGTTGCGATCAAAAGAACGCAGTTTGGAGGTGGTTTAAAGCTAAAACCTAGATATTTGGGTCCTTACAAGGTCGTTAAAGTAAAACATCACGACACCTACGACGTTGGGAAAATTGGTAACAGCGAAGGGTCAAAACAAATAAGCACGTGTGCCGAGTATATGAAAGCCTGGCCAGCCACAGAAGACGATGACACTACATTCGGGTCGAATGCTTTGTAAGATGGCCGAATTGTGGGGTTAAAGCCTGGCAACCCTATTTCTTTTTTAATGAAACCATGGCGTCGCAGTATCATGGCAGTCTAGCAGCGAGTCGAGTAGGAGCCGGTAGCCGAGACGGTTGTGTCTTGTGAAATCAAATAGTTTATTAATTCTTTCCCTAAGCGCTCAATTCATTTAATTCATTATTTTCCTAAATATTCAATTCCAATCTTATTATTTAAATTCATTTTTGTGAACCCAAAATTATTTTAAATAATCGTAAATAAAACGAAACCTGTACGTTTCTGTGAACTTAAAACTAACTAAGCAAACAATAAACCTACATGTATATATTATATGAGATCTTGAGCGCCAGAGTAGCTTAACTGTCATATCAAACAAATGAGGTGTTCCTTAAAATGCATTACCAGAAACGAAACGGCAATAGCCCGAGGCACGCCCGCCCTTTTAGTTTCCTTTTACTATAATATGTAGCATCACGTAGGTGCAATGATTTTTTTTTTAGTAAAATACCGCATTTATTTTTTATAGATCCCTCTTTCTCATATTACTAAAAATTTGTTTGTAGACAGGCTCCTATGACCCTGATGGCCTCACATGTAAAAAGAATTTGTTTAGTTTTCTTTTAATAAAACTATTTATTGTACCCATGAAACCCAGTCTAGTTTCTCCAAACTCATTTAAGTGGAAATCAACTTTAACTGAATTTTTTATTTAATTCTCATTTAAGTTATTTTCAGTTTCAATAAGCTCTTTATTTAAGTGAGTAAAAAGTGGGTGTAAAACAGACTTACCGCCCAATTCTGTGTTTTCTTGATACATTTTTTGTAAAGAAATTTTATCAAGATTTGTATCAAGTAAAAGCTTCCTTCGTATTCTGTTACTACGTTTATACGTAAGCTATTTGCAAATAAATATAATTTACAAATACCTAACTCACTGTTTATTCGATAGTGGAAAATTATTTTTTAATATTGCCTGATTATAAAAAGGCAATTATATGACCATCGAAAAAGAAAATAAAGTTAAAAATGGCAACGTCTTGATTATAAAGAGGCAATAAGATGACCATCGAAAAAAAAAACCTAAGAATGGCGGCGTCTTGCGCTTATTTGCAAATAGTACCACTAATCAATACTTATTTGCGTGATTTAGTTATTTGCAAATAAAAAATTAACTCAGCGTTTATACGGCAAAGTTTACCATTTTGCAAATTGTTATTTGCAAATAATACGTGCGTATAAACGAAGTATGTGTCAATATTTATAAAATAAAAAGCTCTACGATTTCCACATTCGTGGAACTGATTTCCACATGAGTGGAACTGATTTCATTGTCACATGTGAAAAATATGAATTTAAAAGCAAAAAAGCTGTTGACTGCCGTAGCCGAGTAGGTAGAGATGTCGACTATAATTCCGTGTGTCGCAGGTTCAAATGCCGGCACATGGAGTATTTAATTGTTAGAAACAAATTTATTAATATACAAACTTTATGCATTTCACATGAAATATCAATTTGTCAATAGCATTTTCAATCTTGATAATTTATCAAGAAAAGAGCTTTTGGTTTCTGTGCTAGAATGCCAATTCTTGATAAATAATAAAAAATCTACAAATTATAAAGATTTTCAATTTATCAAGTGCACAGAATCGGGCTGTTAGCCAGCGAAAGCTTTCATTTTTTACTGAGAGCTTTGGCACGCTGTGTTGTAAAAGCAGGGCTGGTATAGAAGTAAGCAGCAGATACATAAAATTGTGGGGTGTGTATATTGATCAGCAGATTAAACGTGTAACATCTCTCAGTGTGGTTATTCCGATTTAATTTTTATTTAAGTGAAAAGCATAGGTCACTTAAATCAAAATTAAAAACAAATTAGAACAGATTGGTGAAACCGAAAGTAATTTTCACTTAAATGAATCTGGTGAAACGCAGCCTTATTTATGGCAAATAAACGAGGTTTATTTTTGCAGTTTATTGTATAACGAAACGTTGTTTTTCACTTGGTAACTTTTAGGTAACTTTTTTTGTAAATTCTGGACAGAATTTTTTTTATCGCGTGGCAACCGTGGTAACCATAAAATAATGTGTATGTATGTATATGCGAAAAGTAAACTAAATTAAAGCGAAGAGAGGCAAATCTATATTCCCTTTATCAGCGTTCATGGTATTTTTTTGTTTTACTGATGTAAAGTGATACGTATGCGTCTAGTTTTCTATTGTTGTGAACAGCTTTTATTAGGCGCACACTCTCTTCAAAGGTACCGATGCTGAGTTCGGTTGAATTGTCACCCGTCGTTGCGAGAATATGAGCTAGTGCTGCAAAAACATCGGTGTTTGAAACTATCGATTTTTCGATGTTTTTGCCAGTAAAACATCGATAGTATCGATTTAACGCCGCCTGGTACTTGGGGCGTAGCACCCGAGTTTCGAAAACTATTTAGCTTACCCACGTACGCTTTGTGCGGCTGTTGTTCGTGCAAGGTACTGCACCCGGCTCCTTTGCTGCTGGTTTGCTGGACACTACTCCTTGCTGGTGCTGCTAAAGTTACACGGCCGCTCTAATAGTTTTTAAGTTAAAAAAAAATACACGCGCACACTACGTTCGCTTATAAATATTTTTTTTTACTTTTTATTTAATTTGAATTTTTCACTTTGTTGCGGACAACCGATTGAGTCAAGTGACGAGTAGCGATTGAATGGCTTTCGTGAAGCCAGCCTACGATACACCTTCTCAAAACGAATGTGGATCGTAAGCTCGCCAGTGTTGACACCACACGCGATGTAATTTTATTATTTTGGGCAACATAAGTGTTGCCATATAAGCTGTTACCACAACGCGTGTAGTGCCATTAAAATCGATACTATCGTGTTTTCTTGGCAATTATAACTTTCTGTTTAAAGCTGAAATCCTGATCAATTAACAAACAACTTTTTAATCAAATTACATTTATTATTTAAAAAATTATCCATTAATTAATTTAAAAATCAATTTGGCTTATATTTAAGGTCATATTGAATATTGCAAGTTATTCATTAAATTAATTAAAAGCTTAAAAAAAATGCAAAAATATTCATAAAGCACAAACACTATTAATATGTATTATAATTAATGTCTTATTAAATAAATTAAATATTTGCTCTTTAAGGCAATAATCTATGGTACACTTCAGGTTTTTAGTCTTAATTTTCCCAACTAGAGATCGAATGGCACTGACAAAATCATTTTTATGAGTATTAAGTTCCCTAAACACTTATTGGTACGCTTTTGCGTTCAAATTTAGCTTAACTGTTAAATATTATGAGTTTATTGCGCTTTAATTTTTATAATTCTTGCCTGCCCCAAATCAGAAACGGATAAACTTTGTAATGATGGCATATCTTCTAAAAACATCGATAGTAAAAAAAACATCGATGTTTTCAAAAAAATATTAAAACATCGATACTATCGATAGTGCTCCGATATTTTTGCAGCTCTAATATGAGCAGCTACTGCAGAACGATGAACTTGTTTATTGTTTGTGTGTTTTTCGTTTCAGAGACTTGGCATTTGGTTTGTCCTATTTATTATCCCAGCTCACACAGTTGATTTGATAAATGCCGCTCCGCTCAAGCATAGGAGTAATATCTTAAGTGGAGCCAAAAATATTATCTAATTTATTGTTGTTGGTGTAAGCAATTTTCATGTCATACTTTTCAAATATATTCCTCAGATGATATGTGATGGCCGGAAAATAAGTAAATGGTACACGTATGAAGTTATTTCTTTTTATTTCTCGATTGAGGGAATAGTGTCGTCAAATTGTACTTGCGATGTAAAGTGGATTGCTGTTCTTGCGATGTAAATTGGAATACTTATGTATAAGTTTGCCGATGAGATTTTTGTCGAAGCCATTGATCGCTGCTAGATGTATAATTTTTTGGTATTCCTTTTGTAATTAGTATGGAGAGGGGTAAATTGACAAGGCGATAAACTAGCGAATGAAATTATGCAATTTTGTGTTGATATGGGCAGAATGAATCCCTTGTGATCAAACGATCGGTTGAAGTGGGTTTTCGATAAATAGCAAAGTCAAGTTTGTTGTAAACACTATTGTTGTTGACACTATTCGCTCAAAATCGAGAAATACAAACAAATAACTTAATACTTGTACCATTTACTTATTTTCCGGTCATCACAAATCATATGAGGAATATATTTGAAAAGTATGACATGAAAATCGTTTACACCAACAACAATAAATTATAAAATATTCTTGGCTCCACTAATGATATTACTCCTATGCATGAGCGGAGCGGCATTTATCAAATCAGCTGTGTGAGCTGTAATGCAAAATACATAGGACAAACCGAACGCCAAATCTCTGTTCGTTTCAAAGAACACGAAAAACACACAAACAATAAACAAGTTCATCGTTCTGCAGTAGCTGCTCATATTCACGCAACGACGGGTGACAATTCAACTGAACTCAGCAGGAAACGATTGAAATCAACATGTCAAACTGTTTTTAACCGACGAAGGGTTGAAAAACTTCTTTCGGAAGTAGCGTTACTAGCTGAAAGTGTGACCAGAATGCGGAGAAGTTTGTTAATCAATGGAAAAGCATATTCGTCGCATTTACCAAGAACTTCTGCTGCTGATTTTGGGAGTGGCTTTTCGCTTTCCTTATTTGTCCATCGTTCCAACCACACTTTATACTCTCCTTCTAAATTGATACCGTCTTTTTCTAAAAAGATTTCGTATCGTTTTCCAAGCGATTTTGCGCGTTCGATAGCGTTATTTTTTTCGTCAGGCGTATTATATTCCGCAATTTTAGTTGGAAGTAATAAGATCAAATCAAAAATGTTTAATGTCTCTTTCGGCAATCTTTCTCGGCGATCGAGCAAAATATTATCCAATAGCGGTATAAATATTGCCTTTCGATAATAATCTTCAGCGTCAGACGCACGATAATTAGCCCGAAAATTTTGTCTATTCGCTCTCCGAGGAAGAAAAATGTCAAAATCCAATTCCCTAGCGATATCGGTATCTTTTGCAAATATATCAGAAAAATGTGTGTCAGCGTTTTCTCTATAATTTCGAATAATATTGACAGTGCCATTGACTGCTTCGCTAGCATGGTTCAAGTCAAGCGAGGGCGCTTGGACAAGTAAACTTAATGGTCGCGTTACCGAAAGTACGTCACGCAAACAAATCATTGAAATGATAAACTCTGCCTCACATATTAATTTTATTAATGAAAGGGCTTCTGATCTCGTTATATGGTCTCGCCAAGTTGAAATTATGTCCAAAACTCCCACGATTTTTGTGATATTGCTGTTGAACTGCATTATTCCATCATGCTTCTCTGACCAACGCGTTTCACATAGTCTACTCAAAGATTCATTGGAATACTTTTTGAATGTATCGAATCGTTTAGGTGAAGCATTCATGAAATTTATGATCTTTTTCATCAATGCAATGCAATCTTTCGCTTGGTTGACGTGAGAAGTTTTGTCAAGTGAATTATTGATTGCGCGGTTGAAACAAGGGCAACGCTTAGCGCAAGGACAATATTTTATAATTTCCCGTACGGCTCCTTTGATTTCTAACGCCATAACAGAACAACTATCGGTACCGATTCAAACACAATCTTTCAAAGGAAGTCCAAACTTTTTAAGTAGATCGACTACGATGTGAGCTATTGCTACACCAGATAACCTTTTCTCTTCACCACTAATATCCTCTGTGCGGATCGAATCATAAGCATCAATAAAAGTAAGAAAATCTTCTCAGATTATTCCATCATAAATGTAACGCAGAGAGAGAGAAGTTGTTCAATATGTGCTAAATCTGTTGATTCGTCAAACATGATCGCATAAAACTTCGCTTTTCTCACCCTGTCTATAATAATATTTTAATTTTCTTCTTTGCAACAACCAATCAACTCGTTTTGAGTAGTTTTGCTAATATAAGTGATGACGTATTTTCTAAATGTTCCTTCAACACAGTGTCACCAGCAGCAACTTGTAACTTCAAAATAGCCCGAAAGTTAGGTACCTTCGTTCAGCAAAGAATTAGAAATATTTAATCGCGATGGCCTCTTAGTGCAATATTTTGACGTCCGCAGAAAATGATTGCGTCGATTAAGGAGTTATTATTTTTCAGTTTTCTTTAACTTGGGAAATGCGATGCGTAGAAACTAAATTTGGAATGTCTTTTTCTGGATTCTCATAGGATGTGATGAAATTTCGAGCACTGCTAACAGCATACATATGATACTTATTTGCTGCATCTACCAGATAATTTTGCAAATGATGTTAACGGTGCCTTTAGGAGTTTATTTAAAGGTACGTGTGATTTGGGATCACCAGTTTTACTTGCAAACAAAAAACAGTATTTGCAGAAACAGCCTTTTGCGAAATCAGAAAAAAAAACACTTATTCTCAATCAGATAATGACGTTGAAAATAACGTTTCTCAGACTTTCCTTTTTTCGTATGAACTGAATAAGCAAATACATAGTCATTTGGTGGTGTCCAAAGCTCCTTAAGTAATTTATGCTTGGTATATTCGTCCAACAAATGTTTGCTGTCTACAAAAGCGCCAATGTCAAGTTTGTTCAGAACGGATTGCTGACCTAGAATAACTTCGCCATGAGAAGTTGATGCATGAATATTACAATCGGGAAGAAGAGGTGGGGCATCGATATAAATTTCACCATCTTTCCCGACCGCACTGCCTTGGATTCGATCAACATTTTGGCTGACTTCCAAAACGTTCCAATACAAAGTTTGGATACTGTTCTACTGCGGTATTTAAACTCTTTGCATATGCAGAGTAGCGAAACATTGCAACCATATACATTGCATATTTGGAATATTTAATAAAACAATAATCACCATTTCGGAATTTTGCATTTTCAAAACACCAATGGTAACCAATAACAAACGAAGCATCAACTTTGTTTCTGATGCGCTGATTGCGCTAGCAATGCGTTTCGATAACTTTTCGGAGGGTTTTGGAAAAGTGTACATTGTCAAAAAATTGTAGTTCGGCGTTATGGAACATTAAACTTTGTACGTATGCAATGCAATTGACGTTTTGGAAGTCAGCCTTTCTTTTTCGGCACCAATCACTTCAGTTTGCGATTTGTGGAGCTTAGTAAAATACGATGCGATGCTTTTCGGAGCCTTTCTTTTTTTGTTTTTTCGTATAGCGTCTTCCTCCTGTAAAATAAAGATTATTTATTAGATATTATAAAAGATTTTACCACAAAATAGTTACACATTATCAAGCTAGATATAACGAGTAATTCTACATGATTTTGCCAAAAATTTCGTTTTTTTAGTTATGAGAGTATTTTAGTAAATAAGCCTCAGGAGTCTTTCCATCGGTTTTGAATCATATAAAATTTCGAATTAATTATTTGTATTATTAAACATCGATGTGTTTGATTGTTAGTAAAATATGTACTTATAAATCCAAGATTCAAAATATGTGCAATATTTAAATAAGGAAAACTTAGTATTTTTTAATTCAAAGTCAAACAAACTAAAATAACTTAAGTTATTTTAATAAAATTACATAGATATGTACACTGGTGGACCTTAATATAATTCAAAGATATTCTAATATGTATGGTATTTTATCAAACTGACTTTATTTCTTGTCACTTTCAGCAGCAATTAATTTCATTTAAAGAAGCGGTGTTTTGTGCAGTTCCGCTTCATGATAGTGCGTATTTTTAGGCGCAGTAATAATAGTGCGGTTGTTAAATATTCAACTATTTCCGGCGAGATAGACCAGCAGCCGTATTCTAACAAAGTCACAAACCTTAGCTCAACACTGATGTGATTTCTACTGCCGCTACAACACTAAAGCGAAGAAAATAAAAACAAAATCATTTTAATTTGACTTGGACACTTCGCTTGAATTCTTTGTGCTGACATATCTACACATTTTGTATCTTTGTGAACACGTTGCTTTCTTTCTCTTTTCCCCTTTATCTATGCTATATTTTCCTTCTTATTCATTTTGCAAAATCAGTTTCAAAAATTTCACATTTCCATTTACGACATCGTCACCTAAGAAGTTTTACTTTAAATATTATTAAAATTAAATAATAAAAAAATAATAGTCAAAACCTGTCAATATGTGGGTGGCGTACAACGTACAAATGCGATAAGCACTCTTGCAATACAATTTAACCCTTCGCGTCAAAATGACCCAATTTTCATGAAAAAATTCTTTAATTACAGAGTTAGGTTATTTTAAATAAGCTGCGGCGTTGTCTATTCGTTAAAAGCACAATCAGCTATGGTTTTGCAAACAATTAAAGAGTTTTTTATTTTACATATTTTGTTTTCTAGAAGGCGACATAGTTTTTCCATTATTATTTGCACATGATATATAAAATATTAACAATTCAAATTGAAATATGTTTTTTTTTCTTAAAATTGACTAATTCCTATTATTGGGTCAAAATGACCCAAAACATTAAAGAAAGGGGTAAACTCCAAACAATGCAGAAGGGTTAATTTAAAAAGTAAAGTTTTTTCATTGATTAAAGCTGATGAGATTCTGAATTTAATCACATTATAAATATAAACTTTAAATAAACGATTAAAATAAGAGATGCAAAATAAGATCTTAGATCCATAAAAGTCTATTCCTTTTCAAAGTACATATTATGTACACTCATACAGTCATGTAAAAATTAATAGGGACACGATATTTTGACCAGTTTGGGTATTTTTTCATTGTTTGTTTACTGTTTATTATTTTTGTATTAAAAAAAAAAAAAAACAGCTCAGTATCTAACAAAAACAGTATAAGTGCAGATTTCAAACTTTGTAGAAATATTAGAAAAATTCAGCAAACAATTTTTACAACAAAGTTTTTATTAAGATTTTCTAGAAAAATTCTAGGTATGCAGTTTTAGTCTAGCTTAAGAAAGTGCAAGTTTCAAGTAGCTAAAAATTCGCGTTGATTCGCGATTGCACCCGCAGAGACCAGAGGAAAATGGTCACGCTTTACCATTACGGTTTTATCAGGCTATCGAGGATGTCCTGCGATCTATTGGTACCACCAGTGGAGAAAGATTGTGCTTTTGTATTGATTCCTCTGCTTTTCTTATGATTTGTTCGCCAGTTTTGGGAGAATCTGAGAATTCAAGCCATGAACGAGCACTCAACACAAAATTTTATTAGGTTATTGGCCATTCGGCAAAAATATTTGGACAATGTGGTCCATTTATGCTATATTGCAGTACACACTTACAAAATGTTCCTCTGTGATGCAGTAGCGGCCCAACTCGTGTCCTAATGCAGAGCTAGAGTATATGGTCCTGCCCTAGGACATCGCAATGTTAATTGGACCATATTTTTATATGCATTTGGGTTAATTTTGGATACTCCTTGAACCTTAGGGATACTCTTTACATGAGTGCATGGGGTACCTAGTCGCGTTTTTGCATTGTAGCTTAAGACACGTACAAACATACACACATATGAGCGGCCGGCAAAGCGACGAGAATAGCGAAGAAAACAACAACAAAATTACTTCGATTTGACTTCAACCCGTCGCTTGAATTCTATCCGCTGACATATTTACGCACGTAGACTCTACGTCGGCACATAAACACACAAATGCGCATTGGCTAGCTTAACATACGTACATATGGATGTACATACATACGTATGGCTGCATTGTGGCGCCGCCGGCAAAGCGACAATAAAAGTGAAGAAAACAAAAACAAAATCACTTCAATTTGACTTCGAGACTCGCTGGAATTCTATGAGCATACATACATACATGACTACACACTTAAAGGCAAATAACGTACAAATGCCTATTGTTTTTGCTGTTGTTGTCACGTTTTTCGTTTCATCGAGTTTCAAATCACTCCCCCGCTTAAGAAGTTTTCACTTCAAAAAAATAATAGACAGTAAACAAACAATGGAAAAATAGCCGCAACTGGTAAAAATGCGGGGTCTTTATTGTTACTGTAGGTAAGAAAGATAAATTTTGTAAAGAAAATTTAAAAAATACTTACCATAATTGACACAGATTTCCAGGATCGATTTATTCTTTGCACTTCTTCACAAATATCGAAATACCGAAACTTTATTTGTACTTAATCGTAATGAACCGCGACACGAATTTACACAATAGAAATATTGTACTTCGTATACTCAAGAATTTTCTACCAAAAATGAGCTACGCCAACGATGCAGACAAGTGTGCACGCCGCACATTCACGAGGTGGCGCCTCCAGCAGTACCTCTATTTTCCTTGTCAAATTTGATAGAATCAGCTATTTGCGTGACGTCAACAGAAATGCTTTGTTCTCGTTCAGTAGTTATGATAATTGTAATAGTAAAATTTGTTTGCTATCAAAACAAGCAGAAGGACTAGCAAAAAATTTGCGTAAAATAGTTACTGCTGATTTCTACTAGCTTGGCGTGTCTTTGTTCANCCAGCAGTACCTCTATTTTCCTTGTCAAATTTGATAGAATCAGCTATTTGCGTGACGTCAACAGAAATGCTTTGTTCTCGTTCAGTAGTTATGATAATTGTAATAGTAAAATTTGTTTGCTATCAAAACAAGCAGAAGGACTAGCAAAAAATTTGCGTAAAATAGTTACTGCTGATTTCTACTAGCTTGGCGTGTCTTTGTTCATCTTTATAAAATACGCTCTTATAATATAAATTTATAAAAAGGTAATGAACTGCTATGAAAATGTTTTTAATTTTTATTATATTTTTCAAGTCATTAATATTTTTATGCGCATACAAATGTCTGCTTACACAGTTGAAAGTGAAATTTCCTACATACGTGCACCGCGGAAATAGAAAAAAAGTAGTATCAGAAAGTTCTATTGGACATACATATGTACATACTAACGATGAAAATCGATGGATAAATAAATAGGTTTTCAATGGTCAAATGAATATATGCAATAATTTTTTGTATGAAGTAGGAGCGGGAAATAATGTTACTCATACGCCATATCGTACATGGCCGTAATCGTAAATATTCGTAGATGGCGCATGAGTAACATTTTCTATGCAGAGACCGAAAATAATAATAATAATAATAATTAATGTGAACCAGCATTAAACACATTGCAACTTTTCCTATCATTAACCATTTATTTTTTACTTTTTGTGATATATCACTCTGAAAGCGTTTTATGCGAGGGAGCTTACGATTAATGACTGTGAGAAATAGAATCGCAAACGAAAATAAAAAAGGCCAACCGCAGTTATTGATGATATTGATATATGAATTTTTTTTTGTTGAAAAGGTGAGTTAGTAAATTTAATTATGCTGCAGAGAAAATATATGATGAAAATGCAACGAAGTAAAACAAACTATAAAGAATAGTAAGTAGAACTATTTTTATTCACTCAAATAATCACCGTTATAAATTTTGTTTTACAAACTTTACATACTCAAACTTTTTTAACACTACTCGTATCCAAGTCAAAAAAGCTGCGGAATTCAACGCTTGATTTTCGGTCCATCTTCCCTTCAATAAGTAAACTATACTACCTAGAAGCAAACTACGGAAGCACTTCACTCAGTATTTTTAACATACCTACTTGGATACCGTAGAATTTAAAACAACGGTCAATTCGAAACGTAAAAACACATCAAATCAAATAAAAGTCTAACCAATGCAGATAAGCCAAAAACTTGTTATGAAAGTTATTGTAAGTGATTTATTTTTTTAACAAGAAATAAATGACAATTTGTGGCACAGCAATAAGTGGGCCGGTTATTTTCGGTCTCTGTTTCTATGTTAAAGTTTTTTTTATTTGCAATGCAAACTTAAAATGAAAATGTATCGGGAAAATTACCTGATCTACAAAAACGGTATACAGATCCGTAATCTATGGCCCAAAATTAAGCTCTGCGCTTTTTTTGTCATTTCAGCGTTCCTAAAGTATAATAGGCAATCCAACCAAAGATTATTTTATTGTAGGAAATAAAAACTAAACAAAACTAAGTGGTTGGATTTTTGAGATGAGCATTGTTCCGTTCAGCGCATATATAGTTTGCTCGCAGAAAATACTGTAAAAGCTCTCTTTTACACAGTGGTAGACTGTTAGCGTCGAGATTATTAGATTTTTTATTTTATTGACATGAACATTTTATTCTAAAGATTGTTTCCCAAATAAACTCATTTTTACAGCTTTTTAGTATAATTTTACGTTTATATTTCTTGTTAAATTTTATTTATACCGTAATGAATTTGAGGTGCTATTTTATACACCTTCACTACCTGGTACCTGTCAAAGCCACCACTATCCAAATTTCATAGTCTGGGATCGTTATTAACCGTGTTGGGGGCATACATATAGAAGCTCTCAGCATTTATAAAATAACGAAGGTCTGGCCGTCGCGGGCTCTTGGACTAATACGTAGTAGTTACATAAATTTTCTTTTCGTTTTAATTTAATTCATAAAGTTTTAGTAGTGATTCGCTCACTGGATGCTCTCGCTCGTTGCTAAAATCGCTCATAATTGCTGAGACTGATTTCGCTGCATAATAAACACCTTCATCGCGCTACGCGATTTCGCTGTGTAGTAAACAGCCTAAATAAGAATATGAGCCGTGTTGCGTTTGTTGCTTTTAGTTGTTTCTGTTGTGTAATTTAGAGAAGTCGAAAGCTTAAGGCTGTTGTAACAATCTATTGCTTTGTTTTTTAGGCACCCGGAAAACTTCAATTAAGTATTTAATAATTTTTAAAGGATGAAAACACATTTTAAAACCAAGGATACAATTGAATTGTAATATAATCCATTCATTTCAGGTCGACTTTCTGTTTTAAGCACGCAAACTAATCAAACTTTGACCAATGCAAATATGAAGGATGTCTACGATTTTAATATACCGAACCTTATGGATTTAGCACCTTTAAGGTAACTTGTTAACACATTGTATTATTGCACCGTTTTCTGTAACACTATTTCTATAACTTATTAAACAATAATAACCAAGACAGTTGTTATTCCTCACCTCTTTGGGGTTGTAGTCCTAAGGCAAGATAATTTATTTTATGATTAAACCACTTAATATTGAGACAGCAGAGTTGCATCTGCTAAACATTAGGCAGCCGTGAGGATACCGAAAACTGTGAGAATATAAACTACAAGATATTGTCTTGTCATAAATATTCTAATTTTATTTAACAATATGAAACCTGTGTATTTATATAAAAATTGTTTGGAAAGTCACTTCCATAACTACGCCTTTTTTCCACGCTTCATGACTTAAAATTTCTAGTTGTAAACCAGCCAATCAAAAGAGTGCATACAGCTAGCAGCGCATGACGTGATGCCGAAATATTCTGCTTGCGCAAGGGCGGCGTCGCATAGTGGTCGGAGAAGCTGTTTTATGCGAAAAATTAGAAGGGCTGCTGCGATTATAACAAACCTGCTGTATCGGAGAATTTTTGTTATGCTAAATCCGAATATGCCATACAATTTTTAGTTTGACAATTGACAGCTGTCAAATCAACTGCCAACTAGGAACACGAATTTCGATACGATACGACACCATATCGATACTTTTGGCATTCGATACCGGATATTTTTTTATGATATTTTTTGAATCGAGTACCAGAACCCTACTATCGTATCGCATGTCATAAACTCAAATTACAAAGATAATGTGATTAATAATTCTTTCCGATATAAATTGTGCTTTAAAAAACAGGAATTTTTTACTATCGTTAGGATTGCATGTGGCGGGATTTGAACACGCGGTCTCGGTGTTTTAAGTCAACACCTCAATCTCTACGTGTAAAAATAGTAGATTGTCCCTTACACAATAGTTGCAAATTTGCTAATGTAATTTGGAATTGAACGATACAAAATTAGCCGGTATACATATTTTAAAATTTTTAGAATCACCGGAAAAACAAACAAAATGCGCGCCTCCTCTTTGAAACACTTTTCGAACAAAAGAAGAATAATTCAGATCGGTTGAGCAACATAGGAGCAGTAGGGAGGAATAGATTTGTATGGGATTTCGTTAGCGTATTACTAAATAGATAAATGCAGAAACGATTAACCGGTTTGCTGTGCAACCGAGACGTCTACTTTTTAAATAATTTTTGTAAAACAAATGGGCAAGTACATATCGTTCCCCGCATGCCAGAAACATGAGTGTGTAAAAATTAAAATTTTAGGAAATCAAGTTTGAATTTTTTACGAGACTTAACTCTGCATTTATGTAATTGACATTGTGAAATATGCGGTTTCCGTGTACGCACGATATTCTGGGTTTTGGTATAACATAGGACATAGGTTAATCAAGTCAACCCAATAACTCAAAATTGATAAATTTGCACATTCATGCTTCTGGAAAAGGGCGACGATATGTATTTACTTCACATTTATTAATTTTTTATACGCCTGGCTTACATACATATCTCCGTAGTAAGAAAATAGTAGTCATATTTCGACACCTGAGTGGAAGATCAACCTATCTGGTAGCCAGTTCGAAAACGTCCTATATCAGAAAACTTTTCAAGAACGCCTTACTTCAGAATTTGATTGAAGAACTCCCTATTGCAGAATTTTATTGAAAACACCCTATCCCAGAATTTGGTTTAAGAAAGCCTTATTTCAGATTTCGGTTCAAAAACGCCCTATCTCAACTGAAAATGTATTGAAAATGTGATGAGATAGGACGCTTTTGAACCGAGTTCTGAGATAGGGCGTTCTTGAAAAGTTTTCTGAAATAGGGCGTTTTCGAACTGGCTGCCGAGATACGTCGATCTTCTACTCAGTTGTCGATTTCCAGTTAATATTCCTCTATTTGCATGAAAGCAAGTGAAAAAATGTAAGTTTGGTACTTCACTCGACTTACTAAACTAAATTTATATTTGACTATTAGTTAAGATTGTCTTTTCAAATGGAAATATTTAGTTTACAAATTTGTATGTATTAATAAGGATTAGTCAATCAGCTACATTAAAAAATTTTAACCCTTTCGGTACATCTTTTTAGATTCGGGCTTTAAAAATCGATTTTTTTATTAAATGATCTTTAATACTTAACTTAATAACATTCAATTTAATTTTTTTCCAAAGTGTTTTTTAGAATGATGCCATATGGTGAAAAAAATGCGCAAAGATTTTTTAATATAGTATTTTATTTTATTTAAATTAAATGAAATAACACTACGAAAATTCAATAAAACAAGTTGGAAAATGCATAGATTTAATAATTTATTTAAAAAATTTACCAGTTGCAATTTACCAGTACAAATAAATCGTTATTTGCTGATGCGGATTTCAGCTCCTTCAAATATCATTGATGCCATATGGCATCATACAAATTTAAAAATATACCACGCGTTTATTAGGTTTTTTTAAATTAAATTACAAGTTCTAGCAATATTTGACACTATTTTGGAGACTATGGCCCCTATTGGGAGTGTCGACTGGCAGTAGAATAGAAATTTGTCGATCGAGTCGATCATCTTTTATTTTGCTATTGTGTAACTTGATCGATAAAAATTTGTACTATTGTGAATGGTGGCGGAATTGTAAACAGCTGTTTGTTTGTTTACATTTGTTTNGCATATTTATTTATTTTTTTAATTTATTGGGTTATTTGGTAAAATATTGTATTTTAATGTAGACGTTTCTAAGCAGAAGAAAAGCGATATTTTAGTAAAGTTTTAAAATTGAAATTTTTCATCTACTATGGATACAAATAACAATACCGTACTAAAATATAGTCTATAAAACTTCCCATTACAGCGTTGCATATAAAAATATAATTTCAGATAAGCTCAGTTAAATTGTGAGTATTCAAAAAAGCATGACGCCATATGGCATCAAAATAGCGAAAGGTTTCGAGGGATTTTTTTTTTTATATGTCAGCCTTATTGCATGGTTGGTTTTTGCCACCTGTTTCAAAATTTTTTTAATTAAATTGGTAAGATAAACTAAATATTGCAATATGGGTATCTTACTACTGAAAATATTTTTGAGTCGGGTTGCCACCAATTTCGAAAATTTAATTCAATTACGCTAATAAGATAAAGTATGTATTATAATATAGGTGTCAAACGAAAAGTATCTGAAACATTATTGATTAAGAAATATTTTTTATAGGCCTGCCACCTACCTGAGCGGTAAAAACTCGCAAATGTTATTCAAAGCTTTTGAGGCTCGCATCGATGTGGAATACTGTAACTCCGTCAAATTAGTGTTTATTGATGGCAAACAAAGTACTATCATGTTTGGCAATGATATCCCCCATCAAACAATGCACTTAACCTCGAGATAAAAATAGAACAAAAGCCGAAGTATTAGGCGAAGCAGTTCATACGACTCTTTTATAACGGGTGATTTTTTTGAGGTTAGGATTTTCATGCATTAGTATTTGACAGATCACGTGGGATTTCAGACATGGTGTCAAAGAGAAAGATGCTCAGTATGCTTTGACATTTCATCATGAATAGACTTACTAACGAGCAACGCTTGCAAATCATTGAATTTTATTACCAAAATCAGTGTTCGGTTCGAAATGTGTTTCGCAAACCCAATTGCTGCGAACGGCGACGANGTGGACACTGCAGTAAATTTTAAACAAAAAACAAAACCGTCTTCAATTCTTATATACAAATTTAAGAGTACTGTTATTTTCTTCATGGCCCAATTATGGGATCTACACTCAATTAGTAGGAGAATACCTCTGAGGAACCACCTTTCCATTAAAAAAGAATTATAGAAAACGGGTAACGTAGTCCAAAGTTATGCGGTAACATACATAAAAAAATATTCCGACGAATTGATAAAATATGCAGGTTAATATTTAATAAACTGCTACGGATGTTTTTTTTTTAATACAAACCTGTGCTTGGGAGTTTATTGATACGACAAATTTATTTCTGATATATATTTAAAGAACCGCAAGATTGCACTACAAAGTAAATTACATATTTTTTACTATTGTAACAGGAGAAATTACTGTATGTATTTTTTTATATGTACAGTGTCGAACAAAAGTTTTGGCACAGTGAATTTTCGCATTACATAAATGCAAAGTTTTTAACTATTTTCTGATAATTTTTTATAAAAACATAATTCATACTAGAGATGGGCACGGGACTAAATATTTAATCCCGACCCCGCCCATCCCGAAATTCGATTTTTAAGTCCCGAACCCGCCTATCCCGATATTTTTCTGAATTGTACCGCGGGTCCCGTGGGTCCCGATATCTATCTCTAAAGCAGGCTACACACGGACAACAAATTGAAACGAGCGGTTGAGATTACAACGTGTGTGGCGAGGTTTACAAACCGATCGAAGGTTCACAAAAATGTTCATGTCTTTCATTTTAATTTTAAATAATAATGAAGGATCTGGCATCTTCCTATAATTTTTTTTCTTTTTCGTCTCAATAAAACATTAAAAGTGCATATTTCAAAATCGTTTTTAAGGAAGATTTTGTGAATTTGCGGGGGTTGCGGTTTTATCGGCAGTGTCGGGAAAGGATTTTGGTCCCGTCCCACCCGCTTTATTTTTACAGATCTTCCCGATACCGCCCATCCCGGCCAATTTTAATTCAGTACCGCGCCCATCTCTAGTTCATACTACACCAAACACATAAAAATCAAATGTGTAAACTTTGTGAAAAACTCAGGAAAATTCAATAAATCTGCATACTAATTTGCAATTTTATATTCAGATTTTCAAGCAACTTCAAACTTGCACTTTGATAAACTAAAATTGAATGGATTATTAAACTGCATACTTAAATTTTTCTAAAAAATACTTTGCCTATATTGCGAAAAATTCACTGTGCCAATACTTTTGTTCGTTACTGTAAGGAAATAAAACTTTAACTTACAAAAAACAAAAATAATAAAATTTTACAATATTTCAAAATTATTTTGCGATTCATAAATTTTTTTATGATTAACAATGTATTTATAGTTTTTTTGGTTTAAGATCCTTTTTGCTTTCAACACGAGGTATCTTTTTTCTACTTTCTCATAGCCATAACTTCCTCTCTATCAATCAATTTTATAATTTTTTTCGGTATTTTTCCTAATTACAAGTAGAGCTTTATAAAACTTTTATAACACCAAATGTTTGTATATATATATGTATATGCAAGAATACACACATGCGACGACTCTAGCCATTATGTGTCAATCCTTTAAATTTTAGTTATTTTTTTCCTATTGTATTAAAAAACTAACGTTCGTAACACTTTAGTAAATGCTAATCCGTATATTAACTTAGTATATATTAAAGACTAGAAGATGACCCGGTGAACTTCTTATCATCTACTAGCAATTACCCGGCGTGCTTCGCTGCGCCTTAAATGTATTTTTGTGTTGTAACTCTCCCCCTAAGCTCTTATGGCCTCATTTACAAAATATTTTTAAAGAACTTTATGAAGTTAGATTTAAAAAAATCGATCTATGAAGCATTGTTTATTTTTTTTTTGAGTTAATATATTTTCGAAGGTAATTAGAAAATATGTAAAGAACCGACTTTCTCTTGGAAATTTAATTTATAATCTTATAACTGGAGTCTACTATCGCACCCTTTCCTCAAACGTGTATTGATTCAATATTCAAATAACGTATATTTATATAATTTGAAAAAATCTCCCTACTATACAAATATGTACAGCAATATTAA
>NW_016157726.1:162585-178970 GCF_001687245.7 Rhagoletis zephyria | reverse complement strand
CCTTTATATATCAAAATATTTTTTACCCTGTGACCATCCCTGGAAGATATCCAGTGCGTGTGTAAAATTTGGTTACGATCGGCTTATTCGTTTAGGAGCCAAGTGTGTCTATAGGTACATACATAATTTGAATTTTATATATATAGATAATTTATTTGAATTTCACTTTGATCAATTATAACAAATCTTCAAAATGCAATTCAATGAGATCACTAATACTGCCTGCTGTTATAGCTGATAAACGATTCCACACCTATGAGATGTGCCACGCCCCCTTTTATAAACTCATTTATATACATATATCTTTCTACAAGCACCTACCATAGGTATCTGTGCATTTCAAATTTCGAGTTCATGTACTATGATTCCGAAGTTAGAGCTGATTAAAAATTTTCACTATGGATGGTCTCACCCGTCGCGACGCGTGGTTTGCCGGCGTGTACTGCGCAACGCGATGCGGGGTAACCCAAACGCGGACCGCCGTGGTGTTATGCACTTTTAAAGCTATATACTACTATCTTCATAGTATGTAGTATGCTAGAAGTGTATTTTGTCAATATTTTTTAGATAGCGCAATAATGTCCATGGATTTTACTGCGCTTTCGAAGAGGTAAACCATTGTCTATGGACGATAAGAAATAGTGTCCATGTACGTTATTTCCACATTAATTCTCTTTTCGATTTTGTATTAATCTCATTGGCATTATTTCCATAATTCTACTGCCATTATTTCACTTTTGGCTCATGCATTATTGTCATTGACATTAATTAACTTTTAAATTGTGTGACATTAATTCCATTAACATTATTGCACGTTGCCGGTTTTTTTCTCGGAGACCCTTGATGGATCCTTTGCATTACTTTTCGGTAAAGGAATGAGGATCCTACTCGGCCCTACTCATTCTTATCTTCTTATTTAGCGCTGTAACCGCCTAAGCAATTTAAGCCTAGCTCAACAAAGAACGTCGGACGTTTTCTTCTGTGCCAACTGACGCCAATTGGAAATGCCAAGTGAAGCCAAGTCCTTCTCCACCTGGCCTTTCCCTATTCCTCTGCTACCACCAGCGGGTTCCGAGTTGAATACTTTCCGAGCTGGAGCGTCGGTGTCCATTCGAACGACATGGCCAAGCCAGCGGAGCCGCTGTATTTTAATTTGCTTTTAAAGCTCATACTGCTCATCATTCCATTGTCTGCGGTACTCGCCATCGCCAACGCATAAAGCCCGTAAATCTTCCGCAAAATCTTTCTCTCGAATACTCCATGAACCGCCGCATCGGATGTTGTCATTATTCATGCTTCCGCGCCATATACTAGCACCGGCATGATGAGTGACTTATACAGTGTGGTTTTCGTACGTCGAGAGAGGACTTGTTGACAAGAGTGATACTGCGTTGTATTTCCATGCTGACATTATTATCGGTGTTAATTCTGGTTCCCAAGTAAACGAAATTCTCTACTTTCTCGAAATTATAACTAACAACAATGACTTGGGTGCCAAAACGCGATTGTGCTGACTGTTTGTTTGATGACAGGAGATACTTCGTCTTGTCCTCGTTTACCACCAGACCCATTCGCTTTGCTTCCTTATCCAACTTGGAAAAGGCAGAACAGACTTCGCGGTTTGTGTTACGTGTCGATGCCATCGGCATAAGCCAGCAATTGCACGCTCTTGTAGTAAATTGTTCCTGAGCGGTTCAGTTCTGCAGCTCTTATTATCTTCTCCAACATCAGATTAAAGAAGTCACATGAAAGGAGTCGCCCTGTCTGAAACCCCGTTTGGGGGCGAACGGCTCGGAGGGGTCTTTCACAGTTCTGGCGGAGCTGGTGGTATTGCTCAACGCCATTTTACACGGCTGTATCAGTTTGGCGGGGATGCCAAATTCAAACATAGCGGCTTGGAGGTAATTCCTGTCAGTGCAGTCGAAAACGGCTTTAAAATCGACAAATAGATGGAGAGTGTCGATCCTTTTCTCGCGGGTCTGTTCCAAGATTTGGCGTATTATGAATACCTAATCTATGGTGGATTTTCCAGGCCTAAAGCCACTCTGATAAGGCTCAATCAGTTCATTGACGGTGGTCTTCAGTCTTTCACACAATACGCTCGATAAGACCTTGTACCCTATGCTTAGAAGGCTGATCCCGCGGTAGTTGGCGCGAATGGCGGAGCACATTTAAACTCCAGTCGTCGCCGTACTTGAATAGCTCAGCGGGTAGGCTGTCGGCCCCAACCGCTTCGTTGTTTTTCAGCCGCGTTATTGCTATTCGTACCTCGACATAAGCCCTGTTCGCGTACGCACTATCTAGTAAATCCAGTACTAATTTTACTGGATGTCGTTTTCGTACGCAAAAATTTGCAAGAAACTAGCAAAAGAGGGGCAATTGAGAGAGCAAAAATGACAGCTGAACTTGCAAGTTTTACTGGATTTTTACTGGATAAATTGCTACTAGCAACTATTTGCTAGCAAGAAAAACAGCTGATGGCATGATACTTAATGTAATTCACATTAACAAAATAATTGTTTGTGGTGCTTTTAGAGTTGCAATTGACAAAATAAACCTATTTAAATATATAATAAGGTGGAAAATACTAGTTTTCTAAGAAAATTGCATCGGAAAGTAACAAATTAATCAGCTGTTCATAAAACTAGCAACTTCTTGCTGGTTTTGCGTTTTCGTACTTTCTTGCATATTTCACTCATTGGGAGTAAATATTGGCTTACTCTCCGAAATTTGGTTACTGGCAAGTTACTGGATATTTTTTGCTGGAGAATACGAAAACACAGCTATAGTCACTCGTCTCCGTCATCATCGACTGTGGGCTCGGGTTCTTCTTCGCCACAACTTTCCGTGCTGCTACCATTCAGTACTGTGGAAAAGTGTTCCCTCCATAATTTAAGTACGTTCTGAATATCGGTGACTAGGTCGCCATCGGTGTTCTTACAGGGGTACGCCCTGGCCTTGAAACGTTGCGTAAGTCGGCTAACTCTCTCTTAAAATTTTCGGGCATTCTTCCTTTCGGCAAGCATTTCAAGCTCTTCGCATTCACGTAGTCCGGCCTTATATTCTTACTGCGGCAAATACGTGTCGCACTCAGACTCGATCTTAGCATTTCCGAATTTAAAATCGGACTAAGATTGAAAATACTAAAATAGAGAACACAAAGCTTATATTAAGTATGATATTTTTGAGTACCAAATAGTGGAATTAAGATAATGCAAACCTAAAAAATTAAGTATATATCATTCATTGTTTTTACCCGTCTTTTTGTGAAAATATTGTTCATTTACATACGTCTAACATTCTAAGTCGAAGTATGAAAGGTTGTGATAATTAACCCAACCCTTTTCTTTATAATATTTCTTAAAATAAAATACTCGTACTCATAATAAAGAAGCATCATACTTATTTGATTTTATTTCAATAATGAAATATTTAGATTCCATATACTTAAATCGAGTTGGTTTTTTCTTATTTTTATGCCGACTTTTTTCCCTCAGTGCAATTCTCTCTTCAGTTCCCTAAAGCGGTCCCATATAGCGCGCGTTGCGCCCGAGCGCAGCTTGGCCCTGTAGGCGGCATCTTTTTTCTCTGCAGCTTCCTGACACTCCTCATCGTACCAGTTGTTCTTACGGGCTCGCTGAAATCCGACTACTTCTTCGGCGGCGGTACTTGATGAGCGGGAAATGTGGTTCCACGGCCCTACTCACTAGTTATACCTTTTTGAGAATAATATTGTTTGTAAAATAAGATATTGATAATATATCAAAAAATTTTTTATTATGTAATATTTCATAAGAAATCATCATTTTCCATGTTTAAAAAGTAACACCAAACCAGCAATTACTATTATCAGGGTAAGGATTTAAGGCATTTACCTATTTTGTCTGCTTGATTGTATCTGTAAACAAATTAAGGAATCACACGATTCATGTCTTCCTTGGTCAAAAATATAATTTTTAATTTTTCCTTTTTCTGCCTTTTCTGCATGTTTTGCCTTTTTAATTTTATCTCTTTATTTTCATACTTTCATTCTTTACAACACAAGAATTCGTTCCTTCGGCTGACTACCTTTTTTTTTCTTTACCTTACGTAGTGAGGACATGGTGAATTCATATAAGGTGGTGTTAACGGCGAAATTACATTTTCGTACTGATGTCATGCTGTATGTATTTACGTTTGTTTTGTTCTTACTACGATTGTGGGTATAATTTGTTAGTGTAGTTTTTTGCTTTTGTGCTGCCGCTACCGCCTTATATGAATTCGCCTTTGGTGGTGAGTTTCTTTTAAATTGGTTTTGAAATTTTGAGATTCCCGCCCGTATTTTGTTTGTAAGTCAAATATTTGCGATTATTTAAAATGCCTAAAAGTATGTTCACATATAAATATTATCTCAAACAAAGCTCATTTTTTAATCACCCCGTTTACACAGGCTAATCTCAGATTATTAGCCGTTAAATTTTTTGTGCTTGTTACTCTCACATCTCAAGGAAAGGTTATGTTTCTTCTCTGTGCCACCAGGATCAATTTTTTCTGCTATATAAAGCAGTTTAAATATGTTTTAAACTTTATAATTTATTAAAAATACCCTTACAAACATATTTTCCTTGCTAGCGTCCATTTTTGTTTACTTTTACATTTGGCATTACTCCTCTTCTTCGCAAAAAGAATCGATAAAAGCAGGTTGGACACCGAAAAGTTATCGGTTAAATCTGAGATTTTTTTATAATTACAGATTAACAAGGGTCGAATTTTGTATGGCTAATCTCTTTTTAACCTACTTCCAAAAAAGGAGGAGGTTATCAGTTCGTCGGAATATTTTTTTTTTTTTTTTTTTTTATGTATGTTACCGCATAACTTTGGACCACGTCAACCGATTTCGATAATCTTTTTGCATCGGAAAGGCAGTGTCTCAGAGGTGGTCCCATACTAATCTGGTTAAGATCCGATCAGCGGATCATGAGATATATATATATATATTTTTTTTTTATATGAGAGTTGAAGTCGGTTTTTTTTTTTTGCTAAAAATTACTAGTTCTAATTACAGATTAGGGAGTTAAGCTCGAAAATGAGGATAATCTACTTATATGTGAACCTATTATAAGGCCGCTTGTTATAATGCCGTGAAAATCCACGGCCATTGGAGGAAAACAAACTTATTACTGCTGTGGAATAAAGAGTTAATGACGATAAAAAACACCACAACCTATTACTTAATTGTTAAATACGACGAATCGTACGAGCTTTGAAGTGAAGCTTAGTATCTAAAGATTTTGAGATGAGTTTTAGTTCCTTCAAATCAATGCTTCGCGATAATCGCTGAGGCTATTGCCTGGAAATTTTAGAATGCACTTAGGGGCATTGTACTACTATGATAGCCGCCCCAAATTTTGACAAGTTTTAAAATATTCTTGTTAAATATTTAATTTTGGTTAGTTTTTTTTTAATATAGTTCATTCTTTAACAATATCCGTGTAAATACAAATTTAAATGCAGTGTCACACAATTGGTAGTTTTTTATGTTGGTCCAAAAAAAATCATAATAAAGAAAGAAACCAATGCAGGTATTTAAAGCACAGAAAAAAAAATTTGTTAAAAAGACGTACGTCAAAGGTCAAGTAGAAGTTGGAACTTATATGACTGCCCATTGATAGCTCGGTTATATAGCTTAAGAAATAATATGTTTAAAGACATTTTTATCAAAGTTGATAAATATGACATTTGACCAGTTTTGTTACGCAAATACTCCCACGAACACAGGCAAAAATATTGGCTACAATTTGACATTTCGTTTGCCATATATGTATGTATACGTTTTATCGGTGCACTTGCACAACATTCGCCTTCGCAAAAGCTCAGCATTGATTATTGCGAATGCGAAAGCGAATGCGAATGTTAAAATTAATGCGGAAGCTCCGCGGTTGCGAAGGCGAATGTGAATATTCGCTATAACCCTGGTCTACAGTACAACACTCCGTCACGCCAAAAATTACTACTTGAAGATGTTCCCCCGACAACCTGTAAACAAAATACACCAAAAGCGCGAGTAATACGTTCTCAAAATTTCGCCAAATATGGACACACTTACGGTTCTCCTCGGAATACTACCGTTTCGTACGTATATAAAAAAAAAACAAAATTGTTACCCTCCGATCGTTCGTTGCCACGCCGCCACGAATCGTTAACACAAAATCCTTCTTGAATTCCTACTGCCAAAAGGTTAAAAAAAGAAAAAAATACTAAAATCCAAAATACCAAAAATAAAATTTATACCACAAACAAAAATCGTGATTCAGCCTAATGAACACCATATGGATAAGAATTCCTGAAGTGGGCCACCTAAAAATGTTAGGTCTCAGTTTTTGTTTTTAATACCATATTCTGGTAGTTTTTAGTCCTATATACGTGTGCCAAGTGATTTGGTAAAAAAAAAAATTTTGTAACTTTTTCTTCTGTCGACTATAGCTTTTGCTAGGTTCTATCGATTTTGAAATTTCAAACGGCCATCGACTCATAATTCTTCACATTTCAAGCCTGTAATTTTTCAAAAAATTTATTACGTAATTTATTGCATATTACTTTCAATTGTTTATAACAAATTATGATAAAACAGTGTTCTGCATCGAATTTTTTCATGAAAAAAATACTGTATATGTATCAAGGGGAAACCTGAATGAATCCGTTGAGAAAAAATCGAGACTCATTTGGAAAAAATGTTATTATTATATTCTCCGAACGCACGCAAGCACGAACACGTTATAAGCGCCTCCGTACAGGAGCATGTTCATATCCGTGTGCATAATGCTATTTTACTCGATGAGCTTTGGATTTTGAAGAAGTTTCACTAACTAATGAAGGTGACAATTGTTTTACAAGCTAAAAATATAGTTTTGATTGATAAATTTATGCCTCTATACTTTCATAAACAATATTATCACTTTTTTTCACCAAGTTTTGATAAGTTTGACTGTAGATTAATGTAACAAGCATACAAACGTATAACTAAAAAAGCATATTAGTCATTTTGTTAACTAATCTTCTTGGTAGTGACTTATTATAGGACATAATTACTTCTGTATCTGACGTTTGTCAGAAATGTTCCTGGATGAAATTTTTTTGCAAAGAATGTGCTTGACGTCATTCATGATTGGTACAGAGGAGTGGTAGTCGCGCGTTTTTTTAATTGACGTTGCTTTTGTAAAACGTGGTTCAAGAGCTTTATGTTCTTTTTCATGCTCTTTTTCGGTGCAAAAGTCAAAAGAAACCTTGTGAAAAGCATTAATCGCCCAGTCATTTTAGCTGTTAAAATTTGATCATTCAAAGGTCGCTGCAAACTGGTACGATGAGCATTTCTTTTAACTGAAGCACCGATTCCATCGCAAGCACATTTTCCATGTGTCGTTGCATGAAAATTCCATTCAATTTCAATTTTGTGTTTTTTCATGAAGTGAAGACAGTTTAAAAAATTATACTTATTCTTAGTTTTGTACCTCACGTTCATTTATCATTTTTCAATAAGTCTTAAAGTTTTTAAGATATTAAGATAAAACTTACAAAAACTATATTTTTCCCTCATGAATTTTCAATTCTTCATTACTTCAGCAACCAAGTGAAAAATACAATACGATATTTATTTGCAAACGTTTTAATGTTTTCGGATGTTTATGTAATATTAAAAGGACCATGGACTTGGGCACGCCGAGTTGGTCAGTTTTCAAGATCCTGGTGAATGAAATCAAACATGTATTGTCAAAGATTAGGAATCGTTTGATACGTTAATAGTAGTTTCAAGCATATAATTATTTGCATACATTAACATAATACAATTACTGTGAGAAACGCCCATTTTAAGTCCATTTATGCCGTCTTGAAAATTGGTGCGGTTTATTAGTAAATGAACAATCACATTTTTCGCGGTTTCTAAATTTGCCGTTATATGAAAGTAGGAGACGTGCAATAAGTGTTTAGATATACATAAATATTTTAGTTAATTGCATTATGTGAAAAAGTCTCTAACATATCCTGGGAAATCCTTTTGAGGACTTTCCAATTGGACGATAGTGCTTTGCATTAAGCTCGAATGAAAAATGTCTCTCCCTGGCACACTTTTCTGTAATCCGACTCTTTTATCTAAAAGTTTTTTATACAATTTGAGATACATTTTTTTTTTAGAAAAAAACCACTTAAGTTTTTCGATATAACTTTGGTAAATGTTGCTCGATCGGTACGTAGTAATTACCAAATTGAAGGCGAGACTTACTGTTACTGATTTATGATAATAATATGATGAAAATCGTTCAGATTATAAATAAAATATTTTAAATAAAAAAAATGTTGAACAATTTTTTGTTTAATTTTCCTATATTTGCAATTTTTATATTGTATGCATAAACATTAGTAAACTAATGAGTGTTTCTAGAAGTTGTGCCTATTCAGTGTTCCCATAGTCACTTGCATAAACAAAATTTTTCCACGATGATGCAAAGTAATGGATTTTCTATTAGAACTACCGAAATTGTTCCTAAATTTGCAAAAATTCGCAAACTATAGCTAATATTAAAAAATGATTAGAATATTAAGAACCAGCGACCTAAATGCACGCCAGCAATATTAATGCTGTTCTTTACATCTTTTGGTTATAGGCCAGTGCAATTATAAAGAGAACAATTAAAAACTTATTGAAAAATTATAACTTTAAGATTGACGATAAGCTAAAGTAATGATATTTGACTTTATCTTTTGCGTTAACGGATTCATTATCTAACAATATGCACCAAACCTTTTTGCTGAACCCAGAATTTTTAACAAGAATTGGTCTTATTCGACTAGTGTGCTGTGGGTCAATTGGCGGTCGATGCGCGGGCTCTTACAATTAAAATAAAATACTAATATTTTTCAGGCTTGTTGTTGACTTCAAAATACAATATGTTTTAACTATTACCAAGGGATTTGGATAAAATTCGATTTTCGACCCGCCCTGGTAATCATGCTTTAAAAGTGACGGTAACCCTTTTTGTAGTTCATCTAAAAATTCAGCTGATGTTTTGCTAAAACACTGAAGCTCACGTCTGCAATTAAGTGGATTACAATATAAACAAAGTGTATATAGGCAAGCAAAAACATTTGTATAGTTATATGAGTCACACATTACCGATCAGTGCTAGTCCACGATTTGTAATCAGTTTTTTCGATTTTATGAGCATCAAACAGATTTTTAAAGTCTTCAAAAACCGGCGCAATCTCGGGACACTCATCGCATTCAAAAAGGAAACAATTAGCTGTCGGATTTTGGCACACCATTTTTTGCAGACTTTTTCCCACTTCGAATTGAGATACAACTCCACTCTTCTTCAAACTATCGTTAACGCCGGAAAATTTCAAATTCATATTTTGATGTATGACACAAACGCATACATTGTGCGTTCCACTTTTGCCAACAGAAATAAACCAAACAGGACGTAATTTCGTAAATGCTAATAAACTTATTTTGATATCAGGATGCTCTTTACAAAATTTATCATGCAGATCTTTGATATTATGCAACAACAACCGTTTTTGCTTATCTTCACTTTCCCCGTCATTTCTGATCACGGTTACATACTGTCTTTTTCCAGCCATAATTCGACTTGAATTGTCTGACGTGTAACAATTTTCAACTAGCTGCATCCACAGATAAGGCACGTCCCTTTTTGTTATCAGGAGTAGAAGCATATCCTCGTGATTTTTGCAACTTTTTTGCATTCCAAGCTGAACGTCGAGAAACTCCAAATAGTCGGTGTATTTTCCGTACACCATAATCTTCAGGTAATGTTGTCAAAATTTTCATTTTTTCTGCTTTTTATGTTGCATTTGATATCGCAATTTTAACATGTTCTGTCCAAGCAGCCAAGGTTGAAGTTTCGCCATTGGATAAATCTGAACTTTCATTCAACAACAAAAATTCAATACTGAACTCAAAACATTTTACCGTTATCGATTTTTCTTTTTTTACACTCATTTTCACTTATTTCATAATCGGAAGACAAACCGTCAGGTTCAGTGTCGGAATAGGAATCGCTTATATGAATTTCATCCTGTACAGCTTCTGTAAAAAGGACGATAAAATCGCAAGTCTGCACGAGTCACATAAATACTTCAAAATAAAAGGGGAATACACACTACTCCAAATAGCGTTGACGAGTTTCAGATTTTTTTTCACTGACTTATGCTTATTTTTTCGTAGAGGATTAAAACACACATTCGGGCCGGCATTATAGCGATTTCTTGAATATACTATTATTTCTGAATTTAACAATGTAAATATTCATGAAAATATCAGCACATTGTCAAACAAGCGATTAAAAAAGGTTAGGTTCAAAGACAGACTCGTTTTGCAGGAACATATGTTGTGTTGAGGATAAGCCTGCATTGCGTGACTTGATGTGCGCGCGCACCTGCAAAAATCTGCGCAAACCCGTCAAGTTGGTAAGCAATTGTGGATGAATAATTACCGTACCTGCTCAAAAATTTACCTAAATGACTATTCTACTTGACAATTATTCATCTATATTACTAACCTGAGGTTTTCTTCGAATGCTTTCAAAATTCATAACGAATATGTACAAAATTATACTGTTTATGAAGGTATGGAGGCATAAATTTATCAATCAAAACTATATTTTTAGCTTGTAAAACAATTGTCACCTTCATTAGTTAGTGAAACTTCTTCAAAATCCAAAGCTCATCGAGTAAAATAGCATTATCACACGGATATGAACATGCTCCTGTACGGAGGCGCTTATAACGTGTTCGCGCTTGCGTGCGTTCGGTGAATATAATAATCATAACATTTTTTCCAAATGAGTCTCATTTTTTTCTCAACGGATTCATTCAGGTTTCCCCTTGATGCATATACAGTAGACTGCATCACCAAAAAAAGTTGCGGTTTTTCCACCGGGATTACAAAATTTGTTATATTTTAAGACGTCCACCAAAATATTTCCGAAAAATATTAAGATTTAAGCGAGCTGGACCGATTTGAATGAAGTTTTTTATGAATAAAAATAGTTTCTTAAAGAACTTTCTGCATAAAAATATTTAAAAATCTTTTCAACGGGATCGTAAGAATGAGATTTTTGATGCTGTTTTTTTTTTTACTTTTTTCAAAGATTGGTTTACGAAAAACTCGAATAACTGGGCCAAAAATGTTCTGGTTTAGACTTATGGGACATCAGTAGAAAGGTATTTTCACACCGTTTTTATTTCTGGCCAAAAAAACGTCATTCGTGTCCCATCTTGTTTTTTGGAATACCAACACATCTTAATTCAAATTTTAATGACGTTCGTTCATCCTACCTTTCTCTTCCATCCTTTGAATGAGTTTATTAGCAAAGAAATAAAAAGGGTGAGAAAATACATTTCCAATGACACCTCTTAAGTCTAAATCGGAAGACTTTAGGTTCAATTATTCAAGTTTTTCCTATACCAATCGTCTTAGAATATAATAGATTTTATAATTCCAATGGAAAAATAGTATCGATTTTTTTTGTATGGGGAGTGATACAATCTAATATACAGTATTTTTTTTCATGAAAAAATTCCTGCAAACCTGTCGGAAAAGATCCCACGTAGCTCGATTCTTCTACAAATTAAATTTCCTCTAACGACGAGGGCCCCACGTTGGGCGCCAATTTGTCACCAAATATTTTGTGCACTAATCAAATCGCCTACCTAATGTACCAACTAAATGCACTTACCGTGCGCAACAACAATGCAACGGGGTCACAACAACAATGCCATGGGTCAAAACAAATAAACAAACGACCGCACAAAAAGGAGATGACAAAAAAAAACCAAGCAACCGGCTGTCTCAGTGAAGACGGCGGGGTTGCTTGAGGGGGAGCAACAGGGCAGTATACCAAATACCTAAGGCAAACTACATAAGTTCAAATTGGACAATAACAATGTAAGCTAATATGTACAGTAGATATACGAGTATGTATGTATGTAACACTGACACTAGGGTGGATCGAAATACACAAAGCGCAAAAATACTAATTACACGAATAGAAAATTAGACAAAACCTTGTTTTCGGGGCGCACCCGAAGTGAGGTCCAACCAAAAGGTGGGATAAGGAAACACAATTGGGGAAGCCTACCGACCACAACAACGTCTGACCCCAGACGCACAGAAGTATACTTATCGGCGGTCGGTGGACGCTCCGACCGTGGGGTGCTCCTTGGGAATGTGGCTCCCAAATCCGGTGCCGACTATAACGCGCCTCGACTGGCGCCGATCTCCAAAAATTTTGCAAAAAAAACTCCGCTGCCAATAATATTAATAAACTATGCTGCGCTCGCAATACGGGTGTTGCCTGACTCGATGCTCGTTCAGATCTGCCCCGGCACGGAGTTGCGAGCCAGGCCGCAACCTATGCACCAGTACGCAAACCGTTGGAGTGTCAGCGCCGGTGTTGTTGGTGCCCGATCAATTGGCGCCGGCCCGATCATTCTAGAAGCGAATTGGGCGCTTTAGCGGTCGCCACCACGGCGCACACAAACAACACCATGGACTTGTCATTGCCATCATATGGCGGACAACAAAAGTGCCGCAATAGGTAAGAGCAAAGGCGACACCTCCTACATTCTTACTTTCGGTCGGCACCGTTTTCCCCTTTGCGGTGGCGCTCCACCCAGGGTTGCCACTTTGGTAAATTGTTACCAAAATTGGTAGAAAAAATTTGGGTTGGTAAAAAGGAAAATTTTTTCTCAGTTTGGTAGATTTTTGATGAACTTTCCGTTCCCGATTTATTTTTCGTAGTTATCTTTAACATTACATACATACATTTATTTGCATACTTTTTATATAATTACATACGTATAAATGTATATCGATATAAGGCGAACATATCGCGCTCCATTCAAAACTGGAATCCCGAGGAGCTTTTGATCAGGGTTCGTATTTGCACGCGCATGAGCAGCACTTCCCAGCACATTTCGCTCATACACATGAGTGTGCGTTTATAAAAAAAAATCTTGCGCACAACTCAGGCGTGTGCGCTTTGATATAAAACACATGGTCATGTGTGTGCTTCGAAAATTACAAAAAAAGGCACATGCGCAAGGGTGTGCTGTTCGATATAAAACACATGCACACGTGTGTGCTGTGTGCAGTGAAACTCATGCTCCAGTAGGAACACTTTGAATTTTGAGTCTTAATTTTAAAAAACAATTAACTTCTACTGTCATACAAATATTTAAAAAAAAATTTAATTTAAATAAAATGGAAAATAATGAGCTATATGAGATTCTCGTTCAAGAGAAAAAGATTAAGTGCTTAACTTGTGCAAAAGTATTAAGTGGGACGAATACATTTAATGTGAAGCGACATTATGCTCTGTCCCACAAGATGGAAATCGCTACTAAGAAAAATACGAGTAAGTGGAAGACGGTTGCTAAAAAGGCTAAAGGGTCTGTAAACATCGATATTGATAAGGAGGAGTTTTTAAAATGCTGTGTGGGTTTTGTGACAGTAAAGAACCTTCCGTTCCGTTTGTTTGACGACCACGATTTTTTTAAAAGATTAATCGAACCATATGAGCGTAAATTTGGAACAACTTTGAATTCACGCAATATAGTAAATATAACTAGTCATATCACCAAAAATATAAAAAAAAGCAATTTCTGAAAGATTAAAACACAAATTAATTAGTTTGAAAGTTGATATCGCTAGCAGAATGGGCAAGAGCGTACTTGGAATAAATGCCCAATATATTGAAGATATCAAGATATGTATACATACTTTGGGTAAGTTTTGAGTTTTTCTTGAAACGTCTGTTAATTTATGTTATATAAAATCGATAGGTATGGTACGGCTCAACAAAAGGCATAAGGCAGTATTTATAAAAGAACAAGTAATCAACTGTTTAGAAAGTAATGGCTTAGAACTACAGCAAGTGTACTCCAACACCACTGACAATGGAGCCAATGTTATAAAGGCCAGTAAAATACTGCAAGACGAACAGGAAGCTAAAATTTTGGAAGAGTCGGATACTGCCGTAGAAGAGGAGGAAAATTTACACCGCACCATAGAGTCAGTATTTTCAGTAGTAAGATGCGCAGCTCATACTCTACAGCTTGCTGCGTATGACGTCCTAAAGAGACTAGGCTCTTCGTTGGAGGACTGTAGAACCCTTATTAAGAAAGTGCGTACTTTAGTTCGCACGGAATCTAGCCATATGCAAATGCCAGTACTAGATAATTTAACGCGGTGGAACTCCAAATATGAAATGCTAACCTCACTGCAGAAAATAAAAGAGTTCATAGAGCAGCAATGCCCTGACAGTGAAGATTTCCACTGGGAATTTGTAGTAGACTTTATTAAAGCTTTTAAACCTCTTGCCTTATGTACAAAACGGATGCAAAGCGAACAATATGTGGTTGGAGACTTTTACAGAGATTGGTTGTCGTGTGAACTAGAGTTGCATGATCTTGGTTCTACAGTCTCATACGCTGCGCAGCTGCATGATGCGATGAAAAGCCGGAAACAAAGCCTTATGAGCAATAATGCGTTTATTGCTGCTTTATATTTAGATCCTCGCTTTAATTTTAGAGGCTCTCTCATGTTGTCTCCACAACAAAAAGTTAATGCCGAGGTATATGTGAGATCTACTAAACACACCCTTTTGTAATTTTAAATTCTACAATTTTATTTATTCAGAATCATTTGATTAAAACCTACGAAAATATGCTGCGAATGGAAAGCTCCGAAAATTCAATGTCATCGAGTCCTCAAAATCTGAATTTGCAATATTCTGAATGTTTGCCTTCTACATCCAGCAACTCTTTTTCCCGTTTAGAAAAATATATTTGTGAAGATATGGAAGAGACCTCAAGTGACGTAGAGGTAGTCCAAAATTTACGGCAAAAGTTAAGTGTATTCGCAAATGGGAGAAAATTTTCTTTAGATACTGATATATTAAGCTACTGGAAGACCTTCCCTTCGGATAAACATCTAAGAAAACTTGCTGAAGTTGTTCTAGCTGTTCCAGCAACACAAGTTTCAGTGGAAAGGGCATTTAGTGCCTTATCATTGACTTTAAAAAAGCATCGCTCAAAACTAAACGACGCTACCTTAAATAACATACTTATAACAAAACTAAATTTCGATTTATTGTACTTCAGAGACAACGACATGCATGATATCTCCTCACACTAAAATTGCATAACAGTGAATATTATTTTGGAATGCCATATAACACAATTTAAATTAACGTTTGATTACTTACTTTTATCTACATACAAGTAAACCTTTGCAATCACTTTGTATTTGTTAAAGCAACAAGTTGTCCTTATATGTGTTAAATATAAAAAATATATACATATATATTATACACTTGACTTTCACTGTACACAGCACAGACATGAGCATGTGTTCTTCATAAAAATTTTACAAACAAACTCATGAGCATGTGCTTTATATCGAACAGCACACACATGCGCATTTGCATTTTTTTTTTAATTTTCGAAGCACACACATGAGCAAGTGTTTCGTATCATAGAGCACACACGTGAGTTGTGCGCAAGATTTTTTTTTTATAAATGCACACTCATGTGCATGAGCAGTGAGCTCAATGGAACTTTTTTCAAGCACATGTGTGTGCAGAGCATGTGCGTGCAAATCCGAACCCTGCTTTTGATTGCTTAAATATTTTAAATGATTATTTAAATATAAAGAAAAAATTTACAAGTATGTAATTACGCACTATGGTTGTTCGCAAAAAAATTAAATCAACGCCATTTTTTATTAATAAAAAAAAATATAAAAAAATCAACGGGAATTTTAAGCAGAATTGACTATACTCAAATAGTATTTGCTTTAAAACTCTATACCTTAAATTGTTCTAAAAATGCAGTGTACAAAATTCGAAATTTAGATGAAAATTTTTTGAATTTTTCTATATGTATATAGTTTGAATCCTCGATTTTTACTCTAAAAATATTGCAAATATTAAAAAAAAATATTTTTTTTGAGTTACTGTATTTGTCTATAATAGCTCGAGTTGAAGTTTTTAAATAATGAAGTTTCATTGTTGCCTTTAGTTTCATC
This sequence comes from Rhagoletis zephyria, assembly GCF_001687245.7. Lineage (NCBI taxonomy): Eukaryota > Metazoa > Arthropoda > Insecta > Diptera > Tephritidae > Rhagoletis > Rhagoletis zephyria. The sequence goes on along the minus strand of NW_016157726.1, from coordinate 162,886 downwards.
ACTTCCGCTTTTGGTTGAAGGAAACTGAAAATGTATTAATTAATTAATCCCCCGGCTTTTTACCCTCCATTCCCGCCCAACCGACACGAGGGGCGCAGTCCGCATGACGTACGGAACCTTTTTTTTTTTTTTTTTTTTTTTGTTTTTTCGTGCCGAGTAGTGGAAACAGGAGTTTGTTAAGTGTCGAGATCTAAAACTATTCAGCTACAGAATCAAATTCATCAGCTGATTGGATATGCTAAAGATAGTATTTCAATTATTGAGAGTGGAAATAATAGTTTTCTTTATAGTAAAAATCGAG
>NW_016157726.1:151856-161734 GCF_001687245.7 Rhagoletis zephyria | reverse complement strand
GACACCTAATAAACACAACGCAAACAGCTGTGACAAAGATGAAACAGCAGAAATGACAAAAAGACAAAAAGAGCAAAATCAATGTGCACAAACAAAAACAATTGTACAACAACAATATATTATATGAAACAAAATACTCGGCACATGCAATTAAGAATATCAAGTTAAATTAATCAAATTTACGGGAAATTTTGATGTTTTACTTATCTTTAAATTGTGCACCAGAAGTTTATTAACACTTTTTTTAATTTTTTACTCTAATAAGCGTAAACAGCTTTATCAAACACAAAATTTAGACAGATCACAGAAAAACACAGCTTCACAGCTTGACGTTTGCGTATATGCCAATAATATGACTCAAATACCGTATAACTAGTTAAATAAAAAGTTCTTAGAATCAATTTTAATTCTTATTGAAATAACTAAAAAAAAATATAAAAAAATATAGTTTTAATTAGAATAAATAAGAAAATAACAAAACTATAGTTTTTATTAAAATAATTGTTAAAAAGTTATTGGTAGATATTTCCCAGATTTGGTAGATTTTTTTCAAGTGGATGGTAAATATTTTTTTTAGTCAGTGGCAACCCTGGCTCCACCGACAAACACTATTTCGCCCGACTTGAGCTCATCCTACTATTTATTTGGTGTGTACATACATATGTACACTTGAGTGTCGGTAGACTTCACTCCTATCGGTTCGAGTGAAATGAAATTGGTAAATATAACGAAGGGGGAACAAAAGAATATTTTGTTGCAGCCAGTACGCGACATTTCGAACTGTAAAACAATGGCTAAATTCTATTCTACGCATATCTCAAAAATCGGACCATAAATAACATTTTTTGGAATAGATCGGTCCCTGGTCCACTTTTCAGAAAAAAAGTATCCTATATGTTAATCCTGGCAATAAGCTACGTACCAGCCAAATTTCAAGAAAGTCGCACCATAAATAAGATGTTTTCCAATAGATCGGTATCTGGTCCACCTATCAAAAAAAATATCCTATATGTTAACCCAGACAATAAGCTACCTACGTGCCGAATTTCAGCAAGTCGCACCATAAATACGATTATTTCCAATATATCGGTATCTGGTCCACCTATCAGAAAAAATATCCTATATGCCAAATTTCAAGCAAATCGGACCATAAATAAGACTTTTTCGAATAGATCGGTCCCTGGCCCACTTAATGCTTATGCTAATCTAGGCAAAAGGCTACATACGTACCAAATGCATTTTTTAGCGTAGCTCGACCCCTGCGCCACCTATCAGCAAAATTAAAACTTTGTGTACTCCTCCTTCTAAACATCTTTCTAAAAAAGCAGCAACCATTCGAATCGGTTATGAAACATGAGATAAAATTGTTCCAAATTGATTCATGCGTACAATGAATTCCACAATTATCCGAAATTTTCCAAGCTTCGCAACGATTTTTACACCTTTACATCGTCTAAAATCATCAAATCTTGCGATAAAATGCAAAATTTGGTCTAAAAAAAATTCAATTTTTCGCGTTCTTCCGGACTTATCCGAATTTTCAACTTAGAATTTTCTATGTTTCCATTCGAAAGGCATTCCGAAAGAGTTGCACAAAAAATTGCATACAAAAAAATTAAATTTCGATTTTTCCAATTTCCAGACTTTCCCGGAAGGTTTTCCCAAAGTTTTCTTTCGTATAAACCTTCTCCTGGCAATTACAAACAACTAAAAAAAAATTTTGCCAAATCGGCCCAACCGTTCTCAACTGATGAATTACTATACATTTTTCACACCATTTTTTATATGAAGGGGTTAGAATCAAAAGGAAAAAGGTTTTCTTACACGATATGTATTTGCATGTGTTCATGCCACTTTTTACATATGGAAATGCCAACATATCGTGTAAAGGCAAATTAGGTTTGTTTCTGTACAAGGCAGATGCACGTACATACGAAATAGAAATGTTTCTATTTTCATCTGACAAATGGGTAGAATCATCTGAGTTTAGTTTATTTCATTTTCAATGAACGTATTTTTAAATAGTTAAATAAATACTGTGAATTTGACAGACATACGCAATTACATATGTATTGAAAGTCACATTTACAGATGCAAATACATATCGTGTAAAAACACCTTAAGTAAGTCTGACATTGTTTTGACATAATTAAGGTTAAAGGTGATTACTTATTGTAAATTCTGGGTAAATGTGTTTGAATGATTCTAGCCTAAATGAATGCAGGTTAATTAACTAATTCAAAGAATGCTTACTACAGATGGAAAAAAACTGAAATATATTTTTTTGTCACTTGGATCCTTTTACTTCTAAGGACCTACTTAGGTTAATTTCTGTAAGGAAATAAATGGAAAAGCTTATTTTTATGAAAATCTACATTTTATTATGTAAAAAGGTATTATATACAACATTAACGTGGGCTTTATTTGATTCTGTATTTTCTTCTTGAACTATAATCGCCTTTTGAGTTTGCTTTTTAGAACTGTTGTTGTTTGCTTTTGTCTCATGGAGAATATTTAAGTAAAAATTTTGATGAATAGGTGGAATAAATGGTAGAAGTTGAGTTAAATTTTCCCATTTTAAGTACGGAATCTTCGGTGGACTTGGATGTAAGGGCTTAATCACATCTTCATGACTTGAATTGGATCTTTTTGTCACCAAATAGACACTATATTTAACTATACAAATATGGGTATAACTTATATTTTCAAAAAATATCACTTAGACCCTTATGATTCTAACCCCTTCATATATATGTAGATTTAACCATTTTTCAAAAAGAAAAGTTTTGATAAGCGAAAAGTAAAATTTAAGTTAAACTAAATTACCTCTAACCAGAAATTTGAAAACAAGTTTTGTTAAAAAGTTCTTTTGTTCATTTTCATCATTTCAATCATAATGTCTTTTTTAGGTTTTCATAAGATTATTTATAACTAGGGAAGACAAAAATATGCAAATGCATATCGCATATGGGCATTCCCATGGTGGCGCACGTGACAGTCGTACGATTTCAATGTGATACAAAAAAGGAATACCATTTGTTTTCTTTAACTTTTTTGGGCCATTGTATAGCACATAATTAGCTCTATATTTAACCGAAAAATGAAATCAATCGAACTGCTTGGTCCTGAAATATAAGCATTTAAAGAGAGTGTCGTTACGTGACAAAAAATGGAAGTTGATTTTTTCTTTTCTTACAAAATCGCAAAACTCTGCGAATTGTGGATGGCTATTTTCATGAAACTTATTTTAATATGATTTGGAGCAATTCTAGTTGTTTTTAGAGTTTTTTGAATTAATGCAAATTGTTTCAATTCTCTTTTACAACCCCAAGTGTGAAACGTGACGTGACGTGGCGTCACGTGACATAAATTTCCATCGTTATATTTTTGTTAATATTGCTTTTAAATGAATTTTCAACGCAAATAAAACATGTATTTTATGTAGAATATACTTTATATTTTGACTTCAGCGCCAATTCAGGGTAAATTTATTACAAATCTATGATTTATTATGTTTCAACCACATACGCCAAATTCGAACCAAATCGGACCATAAATACGGTTTTTCGGAATATCTCGACCTTGGCACCACCTAGGAAGACCATTTTATGCAAACATGATTCTACTTACATAGCCAGTATATACTTTAAAAAGTAGACAAATCGGCCCGTAAATACGTTAGATATAAAACTTTTATTTTTTTTGTCGTGGTGGACCTTCCGCTGGAAACACCCATATGCAAATGCATATTATGACACAAAATGCATATTTTGGCTAAAAAGCATAAAACTGCATAAACATGATTATTTCGGTAATAAGATAATTAATTTTCGCATAATTTCATCTGACAATACCTTTGCGGAGATAGGCAGGATTGCTGACAAGGTTTGTTTAATTTACAAAAAGAAAAAGCTGACAAACAACGGAAAGTCCCGTTATTTTCAAGTAAAAAATTTTAATATACTCGTAAAAATATTTCGACTGTTGTTTTCCAATAGTGAAGTTTCGCACTAAACCGGGTTTGGTGGTTGAAAAATTCAATCAAAATTTTTCGTTTTTAGCGAAAGCTGTTTAACAGTGTTGGATTCTGTAACTGTGTGTGTACACTGAAAATTGTGTGAACTCTTCATTTTCCGATTCAGGAAGTGTGAGAATGAGTTTTAGCTGTCAAAATTGTGTACACTTCCTCATTTTGCGATCCAGCGCGTGAGAGAATAAGTTTTAACTGTCAAAATTGTGTACACTTATCTTCCGAAAAACTCACTGAATTTTATTCGGTGAGTTTTTGGTTGTGAGCTTTGCACTCGGTGTACACTACATATTCTCACAGTTACAGAATCCAGCTCCAGATGTGTCGCGGATTGAGCAGGAAGTTTTATTCTGCATCTATTGTAAGTGCTTAATATCAGCAACAAAAATATTTTGTGTGAAGCAACACTTCAATAAAATGTGGCAATATTTTCACCTGGACAATTTTTTATCTTTTAAATTCCGTACATACATGTATGCAATGTGTATTAAACAAGGTGTGATTTACAACTCGGGTCGGCCCTCTTTTAAGGTACTATTATGCCAAAAAATATAAACAACGATTCAAAATTCATAAACAAATTTTTCAATTTGACTTTATAGGATGGTGCTTCTGAGGGCAATGTCAAATTCAATCACACTTTGTTAAATACATTTTGTATGTATGTATGTACAAGAACTTTTTATGCTTTAATCGAAAAAATGTTCGTTATATACATTTTTGCGGCATATATCAAGCATATTTTTAATATTTTGGAGTTATTTGAATGATCATATAATTAAGTTTTTTGTGCATATTTTTGTCTTCCCTATTTATAACCAAGGCTGGCAAATCTAAGCAAATGCTTGAAAAAGCTTATTTTGCATAGATAAATCTGGCTATTTCGTTGGTTTTTGCATACATTCGACTTATGTGCTTATTTTGCGTAAATGACAATATTTAATACATTTTCGAAGAAATAGATGACAGAAATACGTGAAACAAGGGGAATTAATGCATATGTTTTTATACTTTTGCTACCCCCTTGAAGGAATTCTAATTTTAAATGACAGAGAAGGCCATTTAAAAAAGAATGTTTTCTTAAACTATACGAGATTATTAAATAAAATTAAATAAAACTTCATTGATTTAGCATACTTAAGAGCATATTTTGGTACTTTATCGAGCTTTTTATAGCGCTTACTTTCCATTTTTTGCCAGCCCTGTTTACAATATGTGAGAAATCATGTACATCTTTTTGCCAACACACAAAGGAGTATTTGCATAGTGAAACCGGTCAAATTTATTTGGTGTGTTTTTCTGCTAAGTAATGAAAGAAAACACGGAACTTTATCATAATTAATATGAGAAAAAAAGGCTAATTCCATTTGTCTTAGGTTCATTTTCGTGACAACTGTAAAGAAACTTTGTATTACGAATGGCAACTATCTTCACTTGCTTTAGAGTTATCGATAATCGAAATTTGACAGTTCGACAACCAGCAAGCGGCTGTAAACAAGCTGTGCGAGTAAAACTAAATTATTAAAATAAAGAGTTTTAAAGCAAAGACAGCAATAAAGCTAAGTTCATCACAATTAATTGTTTAAGAGGAAGAGAAGTGCATGAACGCGGCCTCAATCAGGCGCCATTTAAAGGATAATTCCAATTCATTTTCAAAGCATATTGAGGACTTCCAAAAGAAGCTGTAGTATAATTGGTTAAAAAACAGATGAACCACTTCGTTCAACTTCAATACATCTGCTGTTTTGTTATTTTCACCACATTCTGTAAAAGCAAACTGCATTGTAAAATGTTAATATCGTTCAAATTATTAAAAAGTAAAATATATGACACACTTTTCAATTTACGCTCCTAAATACGCTCCAAAAACATTCCCAGCAACCACAACAATGTAGTCGCCTGTATACATACTTTGTAGCAACTGAAGTTGTCAGTTGAAAGTTGCCAGTTGCCATCTGTAATACCGTTTTGGCAACTAGCAACGCAACTGAAGCTCGATTGCTATCGATAATCGACCCATTAGATCGGCGAGTTCGGGTATGCCCTCCGTTTTTTCAAATTAGCTCTCTTTTACGAACAATTGCGAATTGTGTAAAATTTTCAGTTTCCAAAATGTTGATGCTTCCTCCGTTTAAATTAAATAAATATCTCAAAAATATATTTAAAAAAAAAAACCAACCACATGCAACAAGCCCTACGTATCACACAAAAATGGTATCAGGATAAAGGAATAACTATTAATCCTACGATTACTACTATTGTACAATTTACTCGAAGGAGAAAGTTAACTATGACTATACTCTCTTTGAGCGGGACAGAAATAGAATTCTCCATTGAAGCAAAATATCTGGGGGAAACTCTTTATAAAATACTCATGGATGCGGTTATCAACAAGGCGACAAAGGCTTTCTTTGCCTGTTTGCGACACCTTGGTAAAACATGGGGCCTTACTCCCAAAATAACCTATTGGTCATATATTACTGTAGTAAAGCCGATAGTAACCTATGCATCCTTAGCATGGTGGACCAAGGCTACACAAAGGACCGCAAGCACAAAACTAAGTAAATTGCACCGAATGATTTGATCGCCTTGGTTGGAATACCTCCCTTTTCTATTTTAATAGAAAAAGAGACGATCACCGCGGCACTAAGAATCCTAAACACTTCTGATCAGAAGATCGGAAATATGAAGGGTCACATGAGGGTCCTAATAAAATTCGCCAATGACCCCATATTGCAAATGCGTGACTCAATAGTTCCTAACTAGAAATCTATAGAAAATTTGAGGTACACATTGCAGATCGAGCTCTCTGGAATACAGGGAACCCATACACCAAACCAAATAGAGAGGTTTGGTACACAGATGGATCTAAACTTGATAACGGTAAAACTGGGGCTGGCATATTTGGGCGGAACGTCAATAAATCGATGCCAATGGGTATCTTTTAAGCGGATATTCATGCAATAGAAATTTGTGGCAGAGAATGCCTTAGAAGAGCCACATCATCGAAATATATCTACATTTCTTCGGACAGTCAGGCAGCCCTACTGGCACTGAAGTCCCACAAAATAAATTCCCAGCTGGTATATGATGCTGAATACTGTTTTACATAATGGCAACGACGAGGCTGACTGCCTAGCCAAGCTAGGAGCTACCGCAGTATTTAATGGTCCATAACCATTTTGTGGGCTCACCAAAGGACACATAAAGGAGATCATAAATAACTGGGTAGACAAAATGTTCAACAGGCAACGATTTATCTTCCCTTGAAAAGAAGCTTCAAAGAAACTACTCAACTTAGGCAAAGAAGACCTAAAAACTCTCACTGGGTACTATACGGGACATAACTCGCTATCACCTCATTAAAATGAATCTTTATGAAACAAATGTCTGTCGCTTCTGTGAGCTGGACGAGGAAACGCCAGAACACATTATCTGTGAATGTGACGCTCTTGCTAGGCGCAGACTAGCTCACTTGGGTGGTGCTACACCTAATCCATTTGAAATTTGGAACAAAATGCCCTTGAAAGTGCTAGGCTTCAAAGCCTTCCCCTATAGGGCGGAGGGTCACGCACAATAGATCACTTCAGAGGTCGCGGTGCATATGGGCAATAATAATAATAATAATAACAGATTTTTAGCTATACCAGCACCGATTCTCCCTATAACTAGGCATTGAACACATCTGCTTGGAATCCCGCAGAAAGCAGACGTAGGCGGACAGTTTTATACCAGACGTTTATAGCCAAGAATGCAAAATATATCCCCATAAAATAATATTTCCGGAGGCTCGACAAGCAAATAAAATGACTGTTACATATTTGAAGTTTTTACTAAAAATAAATATCCCGTAGGCCCCATTTCAAATAATTCAAAAAATATAAATTATAGTATATGCTTTCTATTCGCATGTCTACTAGTTTTATTTTAAGATTGGTCCATAAAAAACATAATAACGAAAGAAACAAATGCTGCTATTGGAAGCGCAGAAAAAAAATGATCACAATAAAGGCTATGTTCTATTTGGCGTAGTCAAAAATCAAGTAGCGGCGGGGACTGGCTGCTAACTGATCGATCGGTTTATACAGCTTGAGAAATAATATGTTTAAAGATTATATGAAAGTTGATAAATCTGAATTTCGACAGGTTTTATTATACAAATACTCCTGTGTGCAACGTGATGTTACTGCGCTGAAGTACCAGGCTGACAGAAAATGTTTGAGTATGAAGTTTTATAGCTAATTCAATTTCAGTACAAATAGTGAAAGTTTCAAGTACCTCGAAATTCGCGCTGATTTTTGAGATTTTTTTTTGGTTAGAGGTGTTTCGCATTTTCATCCACATAAAACTTTTCTAAAAAATCTGATTAAACAGCTTAAAATTATGATATCAAATGAAATTGGTTGAACTTTCGCGAATTCCGCATTTATTGACAAATTTTACATGTCAAAATTAGTTGATTTCAGCATGATTTGTTTATGAATTACAAATGAGCCGTAAATTACAATAATGTGAAAGTGCTTTATAAAAAAGTTTTTCTGTTCAAAATTTTAAAATCGCTAATATGGAAACCCCGAAAACGACAATTTTTGAAAAAAACATATTACTTCTTTCTTTGTGTAGGTTATTTAACCTTATTTGACAAGTTGACCCAGTCGCCCGGTTTGTTGTGGCAAAATTTCAGCCTCCTATCTTCATTTATTAGTTGGAGCTCGCAAAAATAAAAGCTTTTAATGAAAAAATAATAATTTTCCCGCTATTTTTTTTAATAAAAATTAAATATAACAAATAAAAAAAACAACCTTGTAGCCCATTCAATTTCAAATTTTGCCACAATAATTTTTTTTGTGAGCGACAACGAAATTTTTAGATGGTACTGAAAGAAAAAAACATTCGTTTTATTTGTCACCATCTAATGTACATACTAGGAATGTTAATCCCGGGATCCCGGCATTTTTAAGGTCCCAAAAATCCCGGAATTCTTGTCAAATAATCCCGGGATTTTCAGGATTTGTAATTTGCACTGATGGCAATAATAGAAACTCCTTTTCTTGACCAGTATTGGCTATATTTCTTTTTATACCCGAGCGCACTTGTGCACAAGGGTATATTAATTTTGTTCACATAACGGTTGTTTGTAACAGCCAAAACGAATCGAGATAGATATAGACAAATGTATACATAAATGATCAGAATGAAAAGAGAAATCGATTAAGCGGTGACTGTCTGTCCGTCCGTCCGTCCGTCTGTCCGTCCGTCTGTGCACACGATAACTCGAGTAAAAATTAAGATATCTTAACGAAACTTGGTACGTGTACTTCTTTCGGGCGTAGGACGGATGGTATTGAAAATGGGCAAAATCGGACAATAACCACGCCTACCTCCCATATAACGGTAATTTTCAGAAATACGAAAACTGCGATATTTTAGTAACTACTGAAGATTATTCACTCAAAATTGATATTTACAATAAGTTTTAGACGAAAAATAAGAATATTATAAATTTTTGGAAAATGGGCGTAGCCACGCCCACTTATGGTTACATGTGTATATCTTGGTAACCGCTGCACCAATTTCTTCCAAACTTGGCACAGTTGTTGGCCTTCGCATAACATACCAAATGGCCGAAAATTTTTAAAATCGCTCAATAACCACGCCTACTTCCCATATAACGGTAATTTTCAGAAATACGAAAACTTCGATATTTTATTAACTACTGAAGATTTTTCACTCAAAAATGATATTTACAACAATTTTCAGACGAAAAATAAGAATATTATAAATTTTTGGAAAATGGGCGTAGCCACGCCCACTTATGGTTACATGTGTATATCTTGGTAACCGCTGC
>NW_016157726.1:122282-151730 GCF_001687245.7 Rhagoletis zephyria | reverse complement strand
CCCGAAATTTTTTAAAATCGGACCATAACCACGCCTATATCCCATATAACGGTAATTTAGAGAAATACAAAATCTTCGATAAATCAGTAAATATTGAAGCTAATTTATTCAAAATTGATGCTTGCAACAATTCTTTACCAAGAAATACGTTTATGGTAAAATTTTGGAAAATGGGCGTGGCNCGATAAATCAGTAAATATGAAAGCTAATTTATTCAAAATTGATGATTGCAAACAATTCTTTACCAAGAAATACGTTTATGGTAAAATTTTGGAAAATGGACGTGGCACCGCCCACTTATGATATCCTATATGTATATCGGTAACCGTTCTACCAATTTGTACCAAACTCGGTATGGTTATTGTNTAAATATGAAAGCTAATTTATTCAAAATTGATGATTGCAAACAATTCTTTACCAAGAAATACGTTTATGGTAAAATTTTGGAAAATGGACGTGGCACCGCCCACTTATGATATCCTATATGTATATCGGTAACCGTTCTACCAATTTGTACCAAACTCGGTATTTTTATTGTGCTTGCCACATAAAAGCAAAATATTGAAAATTACTGATATCGGACTAAAATTACGGCCGCTTTTCATATAACGGTAAATTTCAGAAATGCTTGAAACTGCAATATTTCGAAATTTAAGGACGCTAATTTACTAAAAATTGATACACCCCGGCTTACCATCTAACACAGCGCGATAGTAAATTTTATCCACAAATATCAATATATTTGCGAAACCATGGGCCAAATATAGTAAAATTGCGTTTTTAGTTTTTTACTCTAAAGCCAGTTACTCAAAAATGATTTAAAAAATGCAGACAAAAGTGCTTAGAGAATAAGTATGGGTATCAAATTAAAGAGGAGATCCTGTAGAATTTAAACGGATTTAAGTTTTTGGTACAGAAGGCCTGGTGAGTATTGAAAATGTCCTTTTAAATTTTATCCTTGAAATTTGGCAATATTTGTTTTTAAAAAAATTATATGTTAAGGACTTATATAAACTCGATAACATCCTCGAATTTCGTCCTTCTAACTTTACCAGCTATTCGTCCTTGTGAATCCAAAATATTTGAATTTTTTTAAATTCTAAAGAAATTTCCTCTTGCATTTGGTACCCATACTTTTATTCTACATTGCATTGAATTTTTTAAATGATTCTTGGAATTAATCATGAAAATGCACCATGGATGACCAGCCCGCTATAAAGTGAAACCACCGAGTTTCTAATAGAGAATCACACCGCTACAGAGGAGCGTTCTTTATTTATATAAGATTTTAAATCTAACTGCCTACATAACTAATCTACTGTACATAACACTTCCATAGTGCTATTCACATATAACTTAAACCTAATTAAACACCAAAACGCATCCAGAGACTGTACAAAGCCGCATCACATATTGAGATTTAAAATACAATGCATATTTCGTACTTTTGGCTGTGCACATAAACGTAAGCCACAAATCATGCACTCAAGCATCTCTTATCCAAGTGATAAGTGTCATTGAGTCGCACGGTTTGCTTTTCCTTACCTAAACATTTAATTTCGTTCTTTACCTGCAGAAAATCTGACAAGCGTAGAACTAGACCTTTTGCCGACAGTATTAGTTCTAGCTCAATACCCAAGCAATGCTTTCAACTGTCCAATTTTACACGGCGATGTCATTGGTGGTGGCAATTGTCGCCCACTGCATTACTTTGCAACTCGTTCTGAACCGGTTCCGTTTGGACAGTTCTGGAGTAGTTCTATCTTGTGTAGTTTTAAGATAGTTCAAAAGTGGATAGTTTCAAGCTAGTCGAAAAAAGACAATACTTATAATCCTACTAGTTACAAAACTAGTTCAAATACCCATTCCATTCAAAAACAGAATATAGATAAAAAATAGTAATTTCCACAAAGTACACACTTTTATTGTTAACGTACATTAAATAAACACAATACATAAATATGAACATGGCCATAATAATAGAAACGCCTTATATTTTAAGTATATTTTTTATATAAAGTAGATATCGATGTACATATGTATGTATGTATAACATATTGAAGCAAATTATGATTTAACTTAGTCTTTCGTTCATTTCAATTCATATTTTTCAAAGTAAATTTTTATTTATATGGTTTTTATAAAATTGATACATAAAACAGTTTTGTTTATAGTAGAGATCGAAATACATATGTATGTATGTATAACATATTGAAGCAAATTATGATTTAATTTAGCCTTTCGTTCATTTGCACTCATATTTTTTAAAGAAAATTCGTTTTTATAAAATTGTTACATGAAACAGTTTTGTTTATAGTAGAGATCGAAATACATGTGTATGTATGTATAAACTATTGAAGCAAATTATGATTTAATTTAGTCTTTCGTTCATTTGCACTCATATTTTTTAAAGAAAATTCATTTTTATATCGTTTTTATAAAATTGTTCCATGAAAGTTTTGTTTATAGTAGCGATCGAAATACATATGTATGTATGTACAACATATTGAAGCAAATTATGATTTAATTTAGTCTTTCGTTCACTTCAATTCATGTTTTTTTAAAGTAAATTCTTGGTTATATCTTTTTTATAAAATCGTTATACATATGAAATAGTTTTGGTTGCAGTAGAGATCACACTACTTATACTAAATATGTTGATTTAAGGCAAGCTCTGGTTGAATAAGAATGACATACATTTTAAGTTATATGGGTGGCCTTTCGTAGGTGGTCCTCTGCATTGTCGAGCTTCGGCAATTGCGAAATTGAATCTATTTTATGGAAGAAACATATATGTAGACGTTATGTACGTATAGAGTATTTTATTATTAAAACTGTTATTACTTACCCAGAAGAGCAGCATAGAATTTCTCGTATGTTTTGAGTCTTTTTTTCCGTGTGTCCCGTCTAAATTATGGTTTAGAACAATTGAATCGTCTGATATGTTTTTTAAATTTCGTGTAGCACTTTGCTGAAGCAGTCTCTTAATGGTGGAAACCTTTGAAAGAAATAAGCATAAAGCGTGAGCACAAATATAAGTTTCATGATATTTTTTTAAGATATATGCAAATAGATATGCAATAGGTACCCAAATCAAGTTAGTATATGACCGGAAAATAAGTACGATTTTGACACTTACAAAAATCTCGCGATTCTCCGGAAGTATCTTTTCCTCTATCGCCTTGAGGCTCTCTTCAGTTGTTAGCGGAAATAAGCCTGCAATTGGTGCCCCCACTGACGCCTGGCGAATCAACTTTTGTGCAATAATTTTCTGCTCCGCAAGAGCTGCCATAATGGCCTTATTATGTACAAGTTGAGTTTCTGAAAGAAATATGTATAAAGATAATTTATAATCTTGTGGCATATAAAGTGCTTCTTACGTTCCATTTGCTCCAATTTGTTGCATACAAACGATTTTAATTTAGTGAGATCACACTAACATCAACAAGTTTGTCATCTATTGTAGTGCAGTTAGAGGTGGAACTTCTTGGATCACCGTCTGTAATAAAGATTTTGAAATGCACTATTTATTAATAACAAAAGTAATTACAAATGTGGCATGTACTTACACTGCGGTTGAATATTTTCAGTCCCTCTCTCCATAATTTTGAATTTTTTAAACGACACTATGTACTTTTTTTAAATATATATGTACGTTCATACCCAACAAGCAAAATAAACTTAAAGAAAGTTTTTTTTAAGTTTTCAATTATAAACATTAAGCTTACAAAACGTTGATTTTTTGTTTATAAAACGCTTGAAAGTAAGCGTAATATAATCGAAAAGGAACATTGGTTATAAGCGTAGAAATATAAACTTGTAATAAATGTTCAAAAGAAAGCTTTTTATAAGCGTAAAAGTGTAAACTTATAATAAAGGTTCAAAAAAAGTTTTTTATAAGCGTATCAATATAAACTTACTAAAAATTTTCAAAAGAAAGCTTTTTATAAACATTTTTATAACCCTTTATTTAAAGATATTTCATTAAAAACTCATACATAGATTGCTTAACATCTAGAAACTAAACGAAATGCGAATTTTCGGCGGACTCATCTACAGTCGCGAAAATATAAATAGGGAATAGACATTTTAGCATACAAATTCACAATAACACATACAAATTAAGCATAAAAAAGTTAATTATTACATCTTGTTGCGTGCTTTCAATTACTTGCGGTTATTGGCAAATTGGAAAAGCGACATCGATGCAGCTATATATTCCGCTTCATCGCCGCCATTCTCATTGATGAACTTTTCTGAAAAAAATTTAATACATTTTTAATTGAATGTTAAACTAAGAAAGGATAAGGGGAACTCATCATTTGAAGACTCGAATGCTCCACCGATTAGCGCAGCGGGTCCTGGATTGGACTTTTTTTACCACATCGGTTTTATTTAATTTTTTCTTTTAATAATATATTTTAAAAAACGTAAACACGTCACTTACGATTGAAAAAATTTTATATTTACTACTTCATGTCGTTGGCATTTACATTTCATTTATAAGTTTAAGTTATTTATAAACATTCGCTCTCAAAACTTATTAAAGGTTTGTTTGAAAAAACTTTTAATAAGCTTAATATTAAAAATGCTTATTTAACGCTTATTATAGCAAACTTAATTTAAGTTATTTTTAAAAACGTTTACTGAAATGCTTGTTGGGTAAAAATATGTATCTATGTTTGTGCGTACATTTATGTGTATGTAGGAAAAAATGTGAATGTGGGATTTTTTTATTATTAAAAAATTATTACAAACATCCATGCAATATTGGAATCATGAGCAAGCGGCCTTTATAGAGTAAACTCAACAATTTGCATTCTATTTCGTCTACGGAAAACGATATTTCTTCTTCCAATGGAGTTAAATATACTACACATATGCCTAATGTCACTGAATCTACAGGTTCCGTGAAAAAACTTTTTAAATTTGTAAACTTCTTTCCTACGACTAAGCCCCCATTCTCATTTTTAAAAATTGGATTTTTATAGGAGTATACGTAAAAACACAGTTATTACGTTGGTACTGATACCTTCCATTTTTAAGTAATTTTAAACCTACGCATACAGGCTGTTTTACCAAATTCTCAAGTGTAGTTCTGTTATAAAGTTGTTGTAGCACATCTGTTGGTTTTTTGACATACTTTTTAAGGATCTGTAAGTAGTTTTCAAAACCGTATGCAGATGAGCCAGATACAATACCTATCGCTTTAATATTTTCAGCTGAGTGAAGTAGGTGATGGACATTGTACGTGACGCTTTTTTCTCCAAATATGGCGGGAAGGTTTTGAACAAATAATGAGAACATATTTTGGGCTATATTAATATTCGCATAATAAGTCTTAAGGCAAAATAATAATGTACAAGCCGAATGAAGAAGCAAGTATTCATAGTATAGATTAGGGACCGGCAGCAGAACAGCCCGATCGCAGCAGCGCGGGCAAGCAGGTGCGGGATGCGGGGCAAAAACTTCAAACCGAAAGGGTAAGCAACAGGGATGGAAAATAAGTTTTTCAAATTGTACCTATTTGTACCTAGTTCTATCTAAAAGTAAATAAATCTACCTAAAATGGTTTTTATAAGTATGAATTCTTTCATAGTAGGGGGAAACTTTTTCCTTCAATGCCATATCAACTTTTGGAATAACATTAAATAAATTTGGGTATAAAAATTACGTAGGGAGAAATATCTTCGAGCAGCTCGAGACAAAACAATGTTTTAAAAAAGGTTAATCACTTTACTTTTTATCTGAAACTAACAAAGGGTTTCATGAAAAGTTATTTGGTTACGTTGCAGGTGTACCTTAAATGGTGTGCTTGTACCGAATATATTTTCAAATTAAAAAACGGCTGAAAAAATATAATTGCATTTGCACTTCCATCACTGGGAAGCAATAGCCATGTACTTGCGCGCGCGCATGTGTTTGTAAAGAAGAGAGGAAAGCGCTGCTACTATGNAAAAGTTATTTGGTTACGTTGCAGGTGTACCTTAAATGGTGTGCTTGTACCGAATATATTTTCAAATTAAAAAACGGCTGAAAAAATATAATTGCATTTGCACTTCCATCACTGGGAAGCAATAGCCATGTACTTGCGCGCGCGCATGTGTTTGTAAAGAAGAGAGGAAAGCGCTGCTACTATGCTCAGTCACGAGTACGAAGAGCACGGTTGCCAGATGTGGAATTGCGTTGTTAAAAAATCTTGGAATTTGGAATTTAATGCAAACTTAATTTCATTACGAATATGTACATACAAAGTACTTATTCACATACATATGTATCTTAAGTTTTTGTTTTGCAATACTATAAGTTAAATTGATATTTTTGCGGACAATTGCTCCCTATAACTAAATATACTTACAATAAAGAATTATAGATGCATAGATAGCATGCATGTAAATACTTGTATATACGTAGCTTTGCAGCATTTCGTTCGTTGTAAAGTTCCATTCATGCTTA
Organism: Rhagoletis zephyria; assembly: GCF_001687245.7. Taxonomy (NCBI): domain Eukaryota; kingdom Metazoa; phylum Arthropoda; class Insecta; order Diptera; family Tephritidae; genus Rhagoletis; species Rhagoletis zephyria. Next base: position 145,274 of record NW_016157726.1, on the reverse strand, counting down.
CAGCTACAAAATCTTTGTTAACAATTAGTGTTAAGAAATAAATCAAAATATGTGCATATACGTATATGCTTATGTATGACAAAAAATCGGAATGAACCCAGTGGGAATTAGGAGCACGTAATAATACCTTATTAGCAACTTACTCTTCACCTGGCAGTCATTGCCATTTCCCTGCCGAACGTCCCTTACTTTTACAAAGGCATGGCCGCCTTATGTAATTAGGAATTTAGAATGTACATTTGGTATCAGACATACTTCTGAGCCGCTTTACAAAGTAAGTTACGTGTAATGCAGAGAAGTCGCTCGGAGTAGTTCGGCGCTTGGAGATAACTTCGGCTGCACGTTACTTTGCAACTGACAACGTAATGTGTCGTTGGAGGTGTTCATTTTGTGCTTTACTAGTAGATGACATTGGCCATGATGACAATTTTGGTACTAAAAACTGAAAGAAAACATGGCTTACCTCGTAAGGTGCTTACCTATTTTCCCAGTGGGAAGATGTGGTATACTTTTCTGAATACATATATAAAAAATGTTTTCACACATATTTGTATGCATGTATGTACATATGTATAATATACCAATTTGTACATTATTTCACATAATCCGAATTGCTATGAACGGTGTATTCAAAGTGCATGCTACGAACAATCTGATATATGCGGTGCGCTACCTTTGCTATATTAATTAAAATACTGCATCATAGCTACATTCATTGCTTTTTTAATTTAAAAAACAAATTACCTCAAATAATGAAAGAAATTCGTTTCAGGCAATATGTACTATTGAAAATGGAGGCTTTTTTCAGAAATTTAAGGAAATCGGCTTTGACAGAGTTGGCATCGCTGGTTTGTACTCACCCATACTTGCTGTTGTATTCCAACCGCACACACAGATTCAACTCGCTCAAACTTTGTGTTTACAAGAGAATGCGCACAGTGGGACATTTTTGTTAAGTTCACTTACAAAACCTTTATTGCGTAGTAGGAATAGTAAAATAAAACTAAGTTTTTATTTATTTACATTCAAACTAAGTATAAAGAAAAATAATCTATGAATATATGAAAGGAACAAAAAAAGATAGGTAAAACCTTTTATCAATATTATAACCGAAATGCCTTTAAGGTTAGTTCCTCTATGTTAGGAGTTATTTCCTGTGCTGCAGCTAAACGCATTACATTCTTTAAATTAGTGTCAGAAATTCGATTTCTTAACCTACTTTTATTAAGTTTCATTAAGGAAAAAAATTGTTCGCATGAGTATGTGGAGCCAAACATTGCTATTACTTCTGCAGCAAATAAACGTAAATAAACAGACATTTAGCTTTGTATCAACTCCTCGAATAAAAATCGCTAATTGTGCTATATCGGCTATGTCCGTGCTCTCGTCGATTGCTAATGAAATTGCTATGAATGATTTTATACGTATTTTTAACTGTAATTCCATATTTTCCGCCATTTCATCTACTCGTCTGCCGATAGTTCTGCCAGATAAACATATGGCCTCGTATTTAGGCAATTCGGAAGGGGATAAAATTCCTACTGTTTTTAAAATGCAAGATTTCACTATTGCGCCATCCGAAAAAGGACGATTCCCACAAACAAGCTCCAACGTAATTTCATAACTTGCACGCTTTGCACCTACAAGGTAATCTTGACTATCCTAAGAAATTGAGACAAATTTAAATAAAGTAGGGCCATTAACTTATATATTTTAAAGTATCGTTAAAGCATTAGTTAAATTTAACAATTAATTTTTAATTTTTTCAGACAAAAAGATTAATTATGTCATTAGCCTCATGTAATTAAAAAATGTAAGACTTACCGCTTTCGAACTGAGTTCTTCGTTCGGATTCAAGGATAGGTAAATCTTTTTTCTTTCCTCTCCTTCATATTTGTCATACTCACTACCATGAATCTCGTAATGCCTCTTTATGTTATATACTTTGCACATAACACGTTTTTCACATATAAGGCATTGCGATTCTCCGTCAACATATTTGCAAAGAAAAGCCACATTCCACTCCGCATTAAAATTTAAAAGTTTCCTTTTATTCGCTGAAATGCTCATTTTGTTTCACAATTAAGTAAATTTGTCCCACCATATTGCTAGTAAGCAAAAAATTTGCGCACTCCTATTCAGTCAACAGCATTAACGCGACTAGCGAATAAAGTCAAGAATGATAGAATGTATGCTCTCAATCGTGGAATAAAGTATGCTTGTTAATGTAGTGGTGATCGCGCAATTGGGCATTCCCAGCCGACCAAATATCCACAAGCGATGGCGAAAACAGATGTTTTGCGGATCAAACTGTTAAAACGATTATCNAAATGCTCATTTTGTTTCACAATTAAGTAAATTTGTCCCACCATATTGCTAGTAAGCAAAAAATTTGCGCACTCCTATTCAGTCAACAGCATTAACGCGACTAGCGAATAAAGTCAAGAATGATAGAATGTATGCTCTCAATCGTGGAATAAAGTATGCTTGTTAATGTAGTGGTGATCGCGCAATTGGGCATTCCCAGCCGACCAAATATCCACAAGCGATGGCGAAAACAGGTGGTTTGCGGATCAAACTGTTAAAACGATTATCGCTAAACGGACTTTTTCGGAACATTTTCCCACGACGCACAGTGGTTCGGATCGCAAATCTAGCTGGAAGAAACTATCTAAACAAATACTCGTTGATGGATCTCTACACCACTTCTTACCTAGGGGATTTTTGAGTCGCTGATTACGAATCTGAAGTCACTTATCAAAAATTCAAAATGGCGGATCCAATATGGCGGACGAAAATTAAAAAAAATCGGTAGATTTCTATGAAACTGGGTATCTGGGGGGTTTCTGGGTCGCTGATTACATATCTAAAGTCATTTACTAAAAATTCAAAATGGCGGATCCAATATTGCGGACGAAAATTTAAAAAAATCGGTAGATTTCTATGTAACTGGGTATCATCTGGGGATTTTCTGGGTTGCTGATTACGAATCTAAAGTCATTTACTTAATTTACTTTATTTACTTCGGAACGAGCATTTTCATCAGATATTTCTATCAATTTACTAATCACATAATCACGGACACCTTGTTGTCTTTTAGAAGTTTCAGCAACACCAAATGTCAAACAACTCACTTCTTAAGATTTTATTTACCATGACTAAAATTTAAGATCACAGCAAGAAACACAAATAAATTTCAGAAAAAATCGTATAACAACGGTTAAAGATTTGCATGCCTGTTGTATAATTTTTTAATTTCAGAAAGCAGAAAATTTGCGAGGTACTATTTTTTTTTAACTCTTACATAACCAAAGGTTTTATAACTCCAAGTATTTTTCTGTTTTAACACACAACTCCTCCCCCCCTCTCCCCCGTGGATGCGCCACTGATCTTATATTTATATTCAGATACATTCCTGTAATAATTACTTTTGAATTTTGAGATTTGACATACCGTCACTAAAATGTAAATATCTAAGCCAATTGGTTAGACTTGGTTATCGAACTTACCCTCTGCATTTGCGAAGGTGTAAAGAATAATATGCAAGTGNTGTGCGCACTTCGCGTGAAAGATATCGTTGTCTGTAAACGATAGAAATAAAATAATGCGTTGAACATGCTCAATTACGATCAGTACATTGGCTGGAGATGGACGCGCCATTATTTCACCTAAAATGGGTTAAAAAGAATAATTACAAACTAGAAAAACTGTTTCGATTTCTTATCTGTATGTATTTCTGAAGCAATTGTAAATATTAGTAATGAATTTTTATGTATAACATGGAATAACTGCCTTATTCACCCGATTCAGGCCGACTAGTTATTCTCCGGAATAACTATTCTGACTTTCTTATTAAACCTTATTCCGTTTTATTCTATGCGTCAACAATAGACCTATTCCGACTAATTCTCCTCTATTCCGTAAATATTGATATTCCACTTTATTCCGACATATTCGGAGTGTTAATAATATGGCCGTAAGCACATTTCTCACATATCACATTACCGACGTCAGAGTGAAAAACAAAAAACGCAATTTTACTATATTTGGCCCATGGTTACGCGAATATATTGATTTTTGTGTTTAAAATTTACTATCGCGCGGTGTTATAAGTATAATGAGCTAGACATTTATATAAAAATAATAATTATTAAAATTAAAAAGGAAATATAGCCAATACTGGCCAAGAAAAGGAGTTTTTATTACAATAATTTTTGCCTAAAATACGGCCATGAATATATATCGTCGTTTAAAGTACAAAACCGCGTATCAACAAAATGCAAACCACGTATTAAGATAATGCAAAACCGCGTATGTGAGGTAGCTTACATTATTTTCTAGAGAGTAAAAACACTCATATTTCAAAATGGTTTCTTTCTTATAAAGCGATCGCGTTTCTGGCTAGTATATTTCAGGACGAATAGATAAGGCGTGAGCCCAGAGCTTGTGCGAGCAAATCCAATTTTTGGCAAAAAATGTTGTTACGCGGTTTTGCAGAACGACGATACGCGGTTTTGTACTTTAAGTGAATTTCCAAAAATAATCGTTTTTTACTTATAGCTCTAAAGCTGAGATCCCACGATTGCCGCAAATGGACCAATCTGGAACAATTTTTATTGTGCTGTATTGGAGCAATTCAATTGGTACAAAAGAGTTATGTTTGTTTAAATTAAAGCTGCGAATTTACATAATTTATGTTTGGAATTAAATTTTATAATTATATGTACAGCTCGCAACAAAAGATAGCACCTTAACATTTTGATCAGTCTTGACTTTTTTCTTCTGTTATTTAATGTTAATTTTTTCCTATAAAACCATAGCTCATTGTCTAGTAAAAACCACATAAGTCCAAATTCCAAACTTTATACAAAAATTATAAACATTTCTTAAAATTTTGATCACAATTCAATGGTTTTTAATTTGGGTTTCTAGAAAAAATTTTGTTTTGCAGTTTACAAAGTAATTTACAGAGAAGAAAGTGCATAATACCGTCAGCTAAAAAAATTATAAAAAATCAACAGGATCTTTTAGCAACTTCAAACCTCCACCTTATTGTACTAAATTTTAATGAGCTACAAAACTAAATAACCATTTTTTTCTAGAAATCCAAATTATAAACCGTGGGATTGTGTTCAAAAGTTTAAGAAATTTTTATAATTTTTGTATAAAGCTTGCAATTTGGATTTATGCAGTTTTTGTTAGACAATGAGCTATACTTTTATACGAAAATAATGAAGATTAAATAAGTAGAAGACAAATAGTCAAGACTGGTCAAAATGTTAAGGTTCTACTGCTTTGTCGTGGGCTGTATTGAACTTTTAAGTTTTTTTTTTTTAATAAATTTATACTGTCATGGCAGTCCGCCATTTGGTGACATAAAATACCTTTCGTATTCTTCTCGTATGAGTTTTGCTTGTGGTGGTATATATCGCGGCAAAGATTCCGTTATCGGACTTCAAGAAAAATTATAATTTCACTACAAATTAAATTAAAAGTTATGTTGCTTCCGAAAACAAGGATATTAATTTCAGTGATTTTTGGACACATAAGGAAGCAAAAAAGTAAGTATTAATAAACAGCCTAAATATTGATGTGTATTGTTCACTTCAATTGCCGCACAAGAATACAATAAATATTGCCGCAATTTTGAAATTTTCATTGCCCCATGATTGCCAATCGAGCTATCACACGATTGCCGCACACGGGCCGTATTTGATTGGGCACAGTAAGCACAATATCGGCCTCTATTGCCGCATGAGTCAATGTATTGTGAAATCACACGATTGGGGCATAAAATGAGGCAATAATTGGTGTATTGCGGCAATCGTGGGATCCCAGCTTAAGCATTTTAGAACAATGAATCACACAATAATTTGATGTTTACTCAATGGATTTCCAACAATTTGATGTAAATTTATTTTTGTGCGTTAAATTAAAAAATTTACGTTTTTTAGCGTTGAATCGCAAGGCTCCGGATATATGCCCATATATCTGAAGTCAATTGATACGCGCAGTGGGCCTATGTGGTTATGGCTTCCTAAGTTGTCATTGGTGTGTCTGTCTCTATAAGTAAATTATAAATACTTTTACCACTTGTCTCATATTTTTCCAAATATATCTTTCTTTAAGTTTTAAAAATGTTTTTCGAATTCTTAAATGAACTGCAATGTTTGAGCTATCGTCTTATCAATTTATGTTTAACCCACTTTTAGGCAGGCGGGTCCGGCTAGACCTTTTTCTGTTTCACTTGTAAAAGAAACGCATTTTTAAATAAGCTAGCGATTTGAAGTTTTTTGACTTTTCCTGAAGTTTAATTTGCTATCCTTTATAAATTAAATCAGGATCAGAAAGACAATAAAAGGGTAGCTATAAGGATGTTTTGTTGTTAACATCATATTCGTAGCTAATAGGTCCAGCCAGACCCCTATATTACACCACAAAAAAATCTGTATACTCGCGAAACTAGTTTCTCGTTTTTCTCTCTGACATCAGGATTTTTTTAAAGGACTTTGAAATTTCACGGACACGATTAATACAAAAAATTATTTTAAAAATTCAGTGTAATGTAGAATAACAATAAGGGAACCAAATGAAAGAGAACTTTCTGTGGAATTGCAAAAAAAAAATTATCTTTTCGTGAACACAGACGAATAGATATTGAAAATGTCCTTTTAAAATTTTATCATTGAAAATCCTTAACATTTTCCAATAGTTATTTTTGAAAAAATATCTTTCAGGAACTAATATGTACACTGCCAACCCATCGAATTTCGTCCTTATAACCTTATCAGTTTAGGATAAAAATAAAAAATGTGCTTTTAATTTTCAATACCTAATCGTCCTTTTTACAATTAAATTCATTTCAATCATATAATCTCATTATTATATTTATGCAGATCAACTATCCAAAAACGAAGTCATTTAAAACTTTAAATTGTAAAGTTTAATAAGTCTGGCAAATTAATTTTACTCATGAACCCACCATTTCGGGGAAAAAATAATTGTATTAAGTTATGTTCGAAAGTTTGTTTTATAATTTTTTCACAAAAAATGATTTTAACATCTTTTTCTTAGAGAATTGAAATTTTCAGGATTTTTTGTAAAAAATTTTGCAATTATTAATGATAATTTTAATTATTTTACCTAACATAGGAGAAAAAACTGTAATAATGACATACATTTAATTTTAAGTTTGAATAACCGTTAAACCAGTAGGTTTATCAAAATCTGATGAGAGACGTAGAGCGTCTAATTTTCTGCAAAAATATGTATCGCATTTATTAGTTAGATATTTTGTAGCCGAGAAAACAAATTCCAAAATTGAAAAGAATTTTTTTCTAAGTAGATAGGTTATATGGAAAATAGAGATCCGCCTTATGCTTCAAAAGATGTATTACCAGAAAATACTGGAAATTCGCTTCAGATAATATGCTATTTAAAATACATTTATGCAAGTTTTATGTACAGTATATAATAAATAAATAAACTTTCTATAGTTTCCAAAATTGCACTTTATTTACATAAAATTAACAAAGAGCTCAAACATTTTTAAGCGACTTCAAAAAAGGGGAAGTTATCAATTCGTCGGAATATTTTTTCTTTTTTTATGTATGCTACCGCATAACTTTTGACCACGTGAACCGATTTCAATAATTTTTGAAACCCACCCTTTGTGTTCGCTAATGTGCACGGTCATCTATGACACATCACATATAAATTTTTGTCCCAATTGGGTGTCGCAGAGGGAGCAAAGGTCAGATTCCTCTACAGAGACTCAAAATATTAAAATTTATTTAATTTTTCATCTAATATTCAAAATCGATACCACCATAAGCTCTCATCTTTTGTGAATGAGCTGCAAAAGAACCTCCAACTCGGCTAACTATTTTGATGCAGCACTTAAAAACCCGTTAGGTTAGGTTAGGTTAAACGGGCAGCTCTGAAAAAGAGTTCACTCGGAGGCCACAGAGGCCCATTGTGATGCCCATTGGGGTTACCCCAAGCCTATCCCTACATGTCTTCGAACCATTTTGGTTTTCTGGCGAACCCCAGCAGTCCTTCCAAAGCAGCTTTCCCCAAGATATCCAGATTCTCGAAGAAGTGGTCCCCAAGAAACTTGAGGCGTTTTCCTCGAAGTGCTGGACACTCGCAAAGGAAATGCTGGACGGATTCTAACTCCTCCTCATCCCTGCAGCTTCTACAGAAATCATTATGCGGGGCTCCAAACCTGGCGGCCATGTGGCCAATGGTCCAGTGTCCCGTTAGTATTCCTGTGAGAAGCCTGACGTTTGACTTTGAAAGCCTCAATAGACTCCTTGTTCTTCGTTCATCGAGCCGTGGCCAGAGTGATCGTGAAGATTTCCCACCTACTGTTGGTAGCTGCCCTGGTCAGTCTCTCGACTTCTGAAGACAGAAATCGCAGGGGGGGTTTCACGATTTGGGTCGCTTCCCCGAGCCCCATCTCAGATCCCTTCCTAGCACATTCGTCCGCTTCCTCATTTCCCGGGACACCACAATGTCCCGGTACCCAGTAGAGATTGATTATGTGTTGCTGTAGAGCTTGTAGGGATCTTCGGCATTCTTTAACGCATACCGAGTTAGTCGTTGCCGACCCTAAGGCTTTGATAGCCGCCTGACTGTCAACAACGAAGGCAAGTTTAGATGGAGCTAAGTCAATCATGCCCACCAACCTTGCCGCCATATGGATTGCATATATCTCACCCTGAAAAACACTGCAGTGGTCTGGGGGTCTGTACTACTCCCTCAGAGATAACTCCTGAGAGAAGACCCCAGACCCTGTTCCGATATCCATTTTGGAGCCGTCCGTGAAGATGGGTATTTCGTCATCGCTGAGAGCAATATTAAATTCCCAGTCACTTCTGTCAGGAAAATGGATATCGAAGTTTCGATTGAAGTCAATTTCCGTGACCTGATGGTCACAGTGGCTGTATTCCACCCCCACTCTCCCGAGGATTGTGGCGTGACCTTTGCAAGTTGTTCGCAGCCTGTTAGACGCTCTGAGTCGTAGAGCGCTTTTAGCTGCGATACTTTTAACATATAGGTCTATAGGTGGAATATCCAGCAGGGTCTCTAAAGATGCCTGGGGCGTTGAATAAATCGCCCCCGTTGTGTATAAGCATGCTTGTCGTTGCACCTTTTGCAAGTTGAGTAGATGGGATTTGGTGTCAACCGCCTGCCACCATACCAACGCGCCATAGGTGAGGATAGGTCTGACTACCGCCGTATAAATCCAATGTATTATCTGCGGTCGCAGACCCCAGTCTTTTCCAATAGTAGCTTTGCAGGAGTAGAGCGCAATGAGCGCCTTCTTTCTCCGCTCTTCGGTGTTCCTTTTCGAGGAAAGCTTAGAGTCGAGAATAACCCCCAAAAACTTTGCTTCTTTTGACAATTCGAGATTTGCTCCATTGAGGGACGGANCGTCATCGCTCAGAGCAATATTAAATTCCCAGTCACTTCTGTCAGGAAAATGGATATCGAAGTTTCGATTGAAGTCAATTTCCGTTGAGCGCCTTCTTTCTCCGCTCTTCGGTGTTCCTTTTCGAGGAAAGCTTAGAGTCGAGAATAACCCCCAAAAACTTTGCTTCTTTTGACAATTTGAGATTTGCTCCATTGAGGGACGGAGGTCGGAAATTGCCTATTTTATACCGCTTGGTGAAGAGAACAAGTTCTGTTTTAGTGGGATTGACCCCTAGGCCGTTTCTTTCTGCCCACCCTGACAGATCGTTAATTGCAGATTGTAGAATCTCGCTGACCGTGGAGAGGAATTTTCCCACGACCAGAATGACNCCTGACAGATCGTTAATTGCAGATTGTAGAATCTCGTTGACCGTGGAGAGGAATTTTCCCCACGACCAGAATGACTAAGTCATCCGCATAAGCAACCACCTTAGCGGCTTTCGATGTACGAAGCAGGAACTCGTTTAGCACGAGGGGTAGGGGGGATAGGATGAAGACCACTCTTACCTACCTCCATGACTTCGGGATATAGCCTAGGAGGAGACTCGCCCTATAGATTGTCGTTAGCCAGGGGGTTACCGTGGCGCTTGTTCGTTGTAGCATGGCTGGAAAGATCCCATCCGGTCCCGGAGATTTGTAGGGTTGGAAGGATCTGATAGCCCAAGCTACTTTGTCTGCAGTGATGATTTCGTCCACTGGACTGCCTTGCCTGTGGGTACTAGGGTGTTCTGTCACAGGAGTTCCTGTGTCCCCTGCGTCACCGCAGCCAGGGAAGTGGACGTCCATAAGGTGTTCCAGTGTTTCAAGGCTGCTTTCGGTGTGCCCTCCTCCTGGCTTTTTAAGAAAACCGGGAGGAGCCGGGTTTTTCGAGAGGCACCTTCTTAGTCGCGCGGCATCAGTAGTCGTTTCGAGGTCCTCGCAAAATTTGGACCACGAAACCTTCTTTGCTTTCTTTATATCTTTCTTGAACGCATTGAAGTTGCGACGATATTCGTCCCAGTCCTCCGCGTTCTTAGTGAACTTCGCTTTATTGAAAGCTTTCCTAGCTGCTAACCTGAGCCGCCTTAAATCGGCCGTCCACCACCTTGGGTGTCGCTTAGAAGGTTTGCTCTCGGGACAGGTTGTTATGTAACATTCGTTGAGAGACTTCGTTAGACAGAGGACCGCTCCCTCCAGTTGGTCCGCTGAAATTGGCTCCACCGTGTACGGTGGACTTGCTCCAGACACCAACTGGCTGAATTTGTTCCAATTTGTCCTACGAGGATTTCGATAAGGTTTTAGTGTCGGTCTGCTTAGGTTAATGGAGAATACGATGCGACAATGATCAGAAAAAGAGCATTTTGTCGAGACGTGCCAGCCGTCAACCCTAACATTGTTCGACATAGTTACAAGATTTATATCTATAACCTCCTCCGAATCGCTAAATTGGGGAAGAAAAAAGAGAATATTAGTGCGTTTCTTAACCAGAATACAGCTTCTAATTTTACCTTCGGTCTGTGGGGTGAGAAGTAGAAAGTCGCTAGTGGATAGACATGTGACCCTCACCGCCACTAGCCAGGGTTCTTGTATTAGTGCCACGTCCACATCTTCCTCACCCATGAAGAGCAGCAGATCCTCCGATGCTGCCCTGCAGTGATGCAGATTAATCTGCACCACCTTTAGGATTTTCGGATTCTCTTTCAGCATCGGGGATGATCACCCTAAGGTGACCGATGCCATATCTTATTTGGCCGGCTTTGCGACGGAGGATCTGCAAGGATTGTGGACCGATCTTGATCCAAAGGTCCTTGCCGTTACCCTTGTCGCGAGCGCGGCCTCGAACAATCGTCCAGTCGTCAGGGATGACATCCAAGTTCTGACATTTGATTAGGGCTAGTGAGGTCTCGTCCTCCACGAGGAGGGGGGCGGGATCCACACTCGCTTTGTCGTACGGGATGGCACCTCTGAGAGCGGAGCAACTTCTAGTCGTGCGTTGGCCCAAAGTACATCTTGGTTGCGGACGCAGTTTGTAGGAAGTCTAACGACTCTTTGTTACCGCATCCAACAACTTTGACTCCCTTCTGCCACTTGGCACCATCAAACATACCAATGTTGTTGTTTTTGGTACGCTGGATTTCGCCAAGTAGTGCCCTCATAATCTTTTCTTCCAGGAGCAACGATTTTTCCGTCGGAATCTTTCCTTCCGGGTGATTCCGGTCTATGATTGGTACCTGGAGCTCTGGTGCTGAGCATAAGGTCGATGAAGTTTTCACCTACTTCTGCTCAGGCTGTGTCTTCTTGTCGCCAGACAGTTGTCTCTTCGGAGTGCGTGCAACCGGTCCTTTACCACCGGAGGCAATAGCAGCTGCCGACGTCGAGGCCTTCTGCCCGTCCAGCCGTGGGAACACTGGCCCCGAGGTCTTCGGCACCTTGGCCGTCAGTGATTGCGACGGCTTGTTGCTTCCAACAGCGGACAGGGGAGCAGCTTTCTTCGTCGGCAGACTGCTACCGCCCTCAGAGGGGTTTGGTTACAGCGTCCCTTTTTTCGGAGACCGCGGCCACACTTCCGGAAGCATTCGAGACTTTCTCCTCACGGAGTCTCTCATACTTCCGGACAATGTACGCATGCTTCTTTTGAAGAGCCTTGTCCCTTTGCGTTAGAGTGGCGGGTTCGCGCTCTCGCAGTTTCGCGAGGAATCGACGAGAGCTTTTGTACCCCATCTTTCTCTTCCGCTCCTTGGCCTTCTCCTTGTCGGGCTTGGCATTGCCGTGAGGCTCCTTAGCTCCTTCGGTTGCAGCCGGTCTCTCAGAATCGTCAGACTCCAAACTGAGCTGGCTCAGTGCGAGGGAATCCGCCCAGTCGCGATCCTCCTCATCTGAGGAGTCTAGCAGTGAGTGGATTTAAAGATCCTGGGAGCACGACTCGCCACTTTCGGATTGGCACCTCTGTTGCCTTGCCAATGTTTTTAGCCTCAGTAGCTCGCCTATCATCCAAGCCCGGGGCAGACACCTGGATGATAGGGTCAACAGAAGCATTTCGATCGCTGGGGCCTGTTGTCACCACTCTAACGATAGGGTCTCCGAGGATTTTAGAACCCTCCTTTGCCGGATACTGAGGGCCGGGCTGAGTAGACATTCCGGGGAGNTGACCCTCACCGCCACTAGCCAGGGTTCTTGTATTAGTGCCACGTCCACATCTTCCTCACCCATGAAGAGCAGCAGATCCTCCGATGCTGCCCTGCAGTGATGCAGATTAATCTGCACCACCTTTAGGATTTTCGGATTCTCTTTCAGCATCGGGGATGATCACCCTAAGGTGACCGATGCCATATCTTATTTGGCCGGCTTTGCGACGGAGGATCTGCAAGGATTGTGGACCGATCTTGATCCAAAGGTCCTTGCCGTTACCCTTGTCGCGAGCGCGGCCTCGAACAATCGTCCAGTCGTCAGGGATGACATCCAAGTTCTGACATTTGATTAGGGCTAGTGAGGTCTCGTCCTCCACGAGGAGGGGGGCGGGATCCACACTCGCTTTGTCGTACGGGATGGCACCTCTGAGAGCGGAGCAACTTCTAGTCGTGCGTTGGCCCAAAGTACATCTTGGTTGCGGACGCAGTTTGTAGGAAGTCTAACGACTCTTTGTTACCGCATCCAACAACTTTGACTCCCTTCTGCCACTTGGCACCATCAAACATACCAATGTTGTTGTTTTTGGTACGCTGGATTTCGCCAAGTAGTGCCCTCATAATCTTTTCTTCCAGGAGCAACGATTTTTCCGTCGGAATCTTTCCTTCCGGGTGATTCCGGTCTATGATTGGTACCTGGAGCTCTGGTGCTGAGCATAAGGTCGATGAAGTTTTCACCTACTTCTGCTCAGGCTGTGTCTTCTTGTCGCCAGACAGTTGTCTCTTCGGAGTGCGTGCAACCGGTCCTTTACCACCGGAGGCAATAGCAGCTGCCGACGTCGAGGCCTTCTGCCCGTCCAGCCGTGGGAACACTGGCCCCGAGGTCTTCGGCACCTTGGCCGTCAGTGATTGCGACGGCTTGTTGCTTCCAACAGCGGACAGGGGAGCAGCTTTCTTCGTCGGCAGACTGCTACCGCCCTCAGAGGGGTTTGGTTACAGCGTCCCTTTTTTCGGAGACCGCGGCCACACTTCCGGAAGCATTCGAGACTTTCTCCTCACGGAGTCTCTCATACTTCCGGACAATGTACGCATGCTTCTTTTGAAGAGCCTTGTCCCTTTGCGTTAGAGTGGCGGGTTCGCGCTCTCGCAGTTTCGCGAGGAATCGACGAGAGCTTTTGTACCCCATCTTTCTCTTCCGCTCCTTGGCCTTCTCCTTGTCGGGCTTGGCATTGCCGTGAGGCTCCTTAGCTCCTTCGGTTGCAGCCGGTCTCTCAGAATCGTCAGACTCCAAACTGAGCTGGCTCAGTGCGAGGGAATCCGCCCAGTCGCGATCCTCCTCATCTGAGGAGTCTAGCAGTGAGTGGATTTAAAGATCCTGGGAGCACGACTCGCCACTTTCGGATTGGCACCTCTGTTGCCTTGCCAATGTTTTTAGCCTCAGTAGCTCGCCTATCATCCAAGCCCGGGGCAGACACCTGGATGATAGGGTCAACAGAAGCATTTCGATCGCTGGGGCCTGTTGTCACCACTCTAACGATAGGGTCTCCGAGGATTTTAGAACCCTCCTTTGCCGGATACTGAGGGCCGGGCTGAGTAGACATTCCGGGGAGGGGGTTGCATTTTATACCTACTGACAGGTGAAGGTTGTCCTGCCGCCCACTATGGGTCAGACGCAGACCAGGGAGCCGCCCCTCTGGGGAACAGACGCTTCTGGATTTGTCGGTGCGTTTTCAAACGCGAAGATTGGGGTCCCGTACGTAGTGGTCCACCCGGCATCACGTTCTGGTCGTCCTGAGCGTTAATCGGTGCACGTCAGGTACANAACAATCGTCCAGTCGTCAGGGATGACATCCAAGTTCTGACATTTGATTAGGGCTAGTGAGGTCTCGTCCTCCACGAGGAGGGGGGCGGGATCCACACTCGCTTTGTCGTACGGGATGGCACCTCTGAGAGCGGAGCAACTTCTAGTCGTGCGTTGGCCCAAAGTACATCTTGGTTGCGGACGCAGTTTGTAGGAAGTCTAACGACTCTTTGTNGCATCACGTTCTGGTCGTCCTGAGCGTTAATCGGTGCACGTCAGGTACAGTCCGGGTCCAGTCCTCACTACGGGATCTCAGCCTTGAACGAGGATATACCGCCTCGCACCGGGCGACAGAGCCTCGTTAGCGATAACAGGGACCACCAAGCCTTCACGGGCAGTGGGTGAGGTTGTCGTTTGGGGAGGATAGGTTATAGATTCACTTCACTCCCCCATTAGATCCCCTACAAAGCCGTTATTAATTGACAAAAAATAAACAAATGAAGCAGATTTTTTTTAATTCATACAAAAACAAAATTTTTGTAAACAAAATAAATAAATGTTCACGACAATGTTCGTACATACATATGTAAGTTTGTATGCATTCTGTAGGATTTAGATAAACCGGGTGGATGTGTCGCGGTATACACTTTTTCTTGGAGATGGTACATCATCTCGCCGGTGCTCGAGTGCGCAACTAGGGATGTTAATTGTTTTGCTTTTTACGATCCCGGGATTTTAGGGATATCATTAACACAATGCCGGTAGCCCCGGGATTTAGATATTCATTACTTTTCAACAACTTAAATCGAAGAAATTGCTTCTATATTGTTTGAGAAGCTCTCCTACCAGAAAATAAATAATAAATAAATAGGTTTGAAACCTACTTTTTTGTTTAAATTGGGGTTTTTATTTTTTCCCTCTGACGTCAGGATTTATTTTAAAAGACTTTGTAATTTGAAAGATATGATTAATTCCAAAAACTATTTACGAATATTTAATTTTTAAGCTGATAAAGTTAGAAGGACGAAATTGGAGGAATTTATCGAGTTTATATAAGTCCTTGACATATAATTTTTTCAAAAACAAATATTGCGAAATTTCAACGATACAATTTTAAAAGGACATTTTCAAGACTTACCAGTACTTATGCACCAAAAAGTTGAATCTGTTTAAATTCTACAGAATTTCCTAATTAATTTAATACCCATACTTCTTCTCTAAGCACATTTCACTGAATTTCTTAAATACTTTTGAATTACTGACGTCAGAGTGATAAACTACAAACGCAATTTTACTATATTTGGCCCATGTTTTCGTGAATATATTAATTTTTGTATAAAATTTACTATTTATATGTATAATGAGCTAGACATTTATAACAGAATATTAATTATTAAATAAAAAAAGAAATGAAGCCAATACTGATCAAGAAAGGAATTTCTGTTATTGCCATCAGTTCAGATTACAAATCCCGAAAATCCCGGGATTATTTGCCAAGAATCCCGGGATTAACATTCCTATGCGCAACGAAAAGGCCATGGAGCTTCCGCTGCCTTTTTTTTGGTGTTTGTGGGCCATTTTTTGTTGTTTGTATGGATATACATACTGTGGCAGGCACAGCATTATTATCACTAAGCGAGGTCTTGGTTGTCCGCTAGCGTGGGCTGAAAATCCGCTTTTTACCTTCCTTTTATTAGCTCGGGATGTAACTATGTAATATTGATGCGCCTAAAAGATGCAGCGATTTCTATTCTCAATTTCCATACCTGATGACAGTACGAATGGCAATTATAATAGGGAGGTTTTAGTTTTTTAAACTATAATTTTATTTAAAATTGTCATCGGTAATAGCTATCTGTGTGAAAGATGAGATTTTTGGTCAATATCTTATGGTCTGATTATGGTAACTTAACGTAACTTACGGCTCTCTTTTAAAAATTCTGTTAAATGGATGTTGCTTATAATTGAACAGCCGAAACTTAACGCAACTTAATGCCACGTCGAAATCTGTTTCATTTGATTCTCTAAGTTATACGTTCCGTTAAGCTAAGTTACGTTGCCGAAATCAAGCTTTTAGGCTCGCCCAAGTCCATTAAAGTTCAAGTGTTAAACATTTTTTTTCTTAGCTTATTTCTCTCCACAAAAAGGTCCAGATACCAAATATTGCAATTTTTGTAAAAAATAGTGTATTAATTAATGTTTTAATTAATGTTTATTTTTTGAGCACATTGATCTTTGATGGACTTGGGCGAATCTTAGGTATTGACCAAAAATTGTCATCTTTCACACAAATTGTTTTTAGAGCATAATGAACCATATTTTTGCTATTACCAATGAAAATTCTAAAAAATCCGGATTTTGGGCCCACGCTATTGTTTTATGCATACATACCAAGATATAAAAAAAGAAGGTAGTTTCAGTTTGAAATTTTTTGACATATACTGTGCTTATGGCGTTTATACTTTTCGTAAATTGCTCAATATTTTGACGCTTATTGGAAATTTTCCAATTTATTTCCTCGATCACGCACACCAAGTCGTATATCGTTATACGAGCTGGAGTCAACTCGGATAATATATACGAGTTTTGTTGTTGCTTTACGTGTAATTACGTGCATAGAAAAAGATTACCCCGATAGTCGAAGATATCACATATAAATTTTGATCTAGATGCAATCTAGTATCGCACAGGGGCCGAAGGTCAAATACCTCTACGGAGACTCATTTCATTTAATTCGGAAAATCGATACTACTATAGTCGAATATATCAGATATAAATTTTGGCTTCCTTAGAAAGCTCGATCAAGTCATCGTCCAGTGGTGTTCTGTGAAAACTTGAAGTGAAAACATTTTTCATCACTTCACGATTCTGTTTTCAAATGTAAATTAATTAATTAGTCAAAAAATTTTCACTGTGAAAACTTTTATCGTAGGGCGTTTTTTCAAAACCATCATCTTTTGATAAAGAATATCATTGTCTTAAACTCACAATAATTTATTAAATAATCACTTGCTAGATGTTGACGGAATAGCCTTTAATGATCGAGTATCGCTTAAAATGATATAACCACAGTATACAGTAAACCAGCCATTGACAATATGCTTATTTGAAACTTAATACATGAAATATTTAGCATGTATAGGATTTTTTTATCATTAGCCCATATGCAACGACTGATCCAAAAGTACCCACAAATGTTTGTTGATATATTTGAAATGTAAATTTAAACAGCAACATTCGTAAAAAAAATAATAAAACAAAAATATTGTTAATGATTGTTTGGGAGGTGGGCGTGGTTATTGACAGATTTCGCCAAAATTTAATACTAACATAAATTAAATAAAATATCTAAGTTTTGCTCGAGTTAGCGTGTTTATCAATACGGCTGAACCATTTCATCTTGTCATCTATCTATCTTATCTTATATATATATATAAATGTTGTGTTCGTATGTCACGGTCGTCAAAACTCGAGAACGAGAAATTATTACAATATGGGTATCAAATTAAAGAGCTTTAAGAAAGATAACTGCTGGAGATATTTTTGACGAGGGTTGCCACCTATTTGAAAATTTTTACTCAGTCAATTTAACAAAATAAATGAAATATTGCCATGTGGGTGTCAAACTAAAGAGTTTTAAGAAGGCTTACAGCCGAAAATATGTTTGAAGAGGGTTGCCACCTGTTTGAAAATTTAACTAAAGTACATCGATAAAATAAATGAAATATTACAATATGGGTATCAAATTAAAGAGGTTTAAGAAAGATAACTATTGGAAATATTTTTGAGAAGGGTTTCCACCAATTTTAAAATTTTAACTCAGTTAAATTGATAAAGTAAATGAAATATTGCTATGTTGGTATCAAAATAAAGAATTTTAAGAAGGCTTATAGTCGAAAATATTTTAAAGGAGAGTTGCCAACTGTTAAAAAATTTAGCGCAATTTAATTGATAAACTAAATGATATATTACAATATAGGTATTAAATTTAAGAGATTTAAGAAAGATAACTGCTGGAAATATGTTTGAGTAAAATTGCCATATCTTAAATTTTCAAAGATGTTTAAATTTTACTCAAAAACTCAGTTATTTTGATGAAATAAATGAAATACGGTAATTTAGGTATCAAACTTTAGATTTTTAAGAAGGCTTACAGCCGAAAATTAGTTCGAGGAGGAGGGTTGCCACTTCTTTGAAAATTTAACCCAATTTAATTGATATAGGTATCTAATTAAAGAGGTTTACGAAAGAAGACATTTGGAAATACTTTTGAGGAGGATTGCCACCTATTTTAAAATTTTAACTCAGTTAAATTGATTCAACAAATGAAATATTGCAATGTGGGTAGCAAACTAGTGAGTTTTTAAAAGACCTACAGTAGAAAATATGTTTGAGAAGGGTTGCCACCTGTTTGAAAATTTAACTCAATTAAATTGGTAAAATAAATGAAATGTTACAATATCGGTACCAAACTAAAGGCATTTGAGAAATTTTGATTTAGAAATCTATATATATAAAAATGTTGTCTTCGTATGTCGCGATCGTCAAAACTCGAGAACGGCTGAACCGATTTGAATTCGTTATAATATCAGGATCATTCATATCACAAAAATTTGGAGGGTTGCAACCTGCTTTGAAAATTCTAAACTCAATTAAATTGATAAAATAAATGAAGTATTATAATACGGGTATCATATTAAAGAAGTTTAAGAAAGATGACTGATAGAAATATTTTTGAGGAGGGTTGCCACGTATTTGAAAATTTTAACTCAGTTAAATTGATAAAATAAATGAAATTTTTCGTGTGGGTATCAAACTAAAGAGTTTTAAAAAGGCTTACAGCCGAATATGTGTGAGGAGGGTTGCCACCTGAATAAATGAAATATCACAACATTGGTATAAAATTAAAGAGGCTTACGAAATATAACTGTTGGGAATATTTTTGAGGAGGGTTGCCACTTGTTTTAAAATTTTAACTCAGTTAAGTGGATAAAGTAAATGAAATACTGCAATGTGGGTATCCAACCAAAGAGCTTTAAGAAGGCTTGAAATTGAAAATATTTCCAGAAGGGTTGCCACCTGTTAAGAAATTTAGCGTAATTTAATTGATAAACTAAATAATATATTACAGCAAAAGGTATTAAGGTAGAGATGTTTAAGAAAGATAACTGCTGGAAATATTTTTGTGTACAATTGCTACCTCTTTGAAAATCTAAACTCAGTTGAATTGATAAAATAAATAAAATACTGCAATTTGGGTGTCAAACTTTAGATTTTTAAGATAGCTTACAGCCGAAAATATATTTGAGGAGAGTTGCCACCTGTATCAAAATTTAACTCAATTTAAATGATCAGGTACCAAATTAAAGTGGTTTAAAAAAGAAGACTTTTAAAAATACTTTTGAGGAGGGTTGCCACCTATTTGAAAATTTTAACTCAGTTAAATTGATTAAACTAATGAAATATTGCAATGTGGGTATCAAACTAAAGAAATTTTTAAAGACCTACCGTCGAAAATATGTTTAAGGAGGGTTGCCACCTGTTTGAAAATTTAACCCAATTAAATTGGTAAAAGAAATGAAATGTTACAATATGGGTACCAAACTAAAAGCATTTGAGAAATCTTGATTTAGAAATATTTTCAATAGGATTATGCTATACCTAAAACTAAAGACTGCAAATATTGGAACTATATGAAATATTACATAAAAACAAAAAGAACAAAAAGTATTAGGGAAAGCCTTACTAGAGATGTATTGTATGTTTCCACTTATCCAAAGCCGAACAGTTTAAATGAAGAAAGAATTTACATAATCTTATCAAACGAAGTGATCATATTATCAACGAAGAGGTGGTATACAAATTTCGCAATGAAAGGAAATAATAAAAAACTACAGATACAAATGAAAAAAATAATAAAAATTATACCTAAGGAAAACATAAACTATCCCTTAATGAAAACTTAAAATTGGTGTCACCATTCCCTAACATTATAAAATAGTTATCTTTTAATCATAAACAATTTCACTTGGGGTCGCCATAGCCTACTACGTACTATATTGCGAGTAAAGAGAATGTGCCTGCTTTAGCGTTGAGTTTTTCCGACTTTCAAATATCTAAGAATTTTACAAGGGCGTCTAGTTTCTGGCGTATGCCAATGACATCGATATCATCGGTAACAAAAACCTCGAAGTCTCTCCTGCCTTTCCAAGTTGGATAACGAAGCAAAGCGATTGGGTTTGATGATCAACGAGGACAAGACGAGGTATCTCCTGTCATCAAACAAAGAGTCAAAGCATCCGCGCCTTGGCACCCACGTCACTGTTGCCAGTTGTAATTTCAAGAAAGTAGAAAATTTCGTTTAGTTATGAACCAGCAAAACACCGATAATAATGTCGGCATCGAAATCCAATGCCGAATTACTGTAGCGAACAAGTGCTACTTTGGACTGAATAGGCGATTCGGGAGTAAAGTTCTCTCTCGACGTACAAAAACCACACTCTATAAGTCACTCATCATGCCCATGCTGGTATATGGCGCAGAAGAATGTACAATGACAACATCCGATGAGGCGGCTCTTTGAGTATTCGAGAGAAAGATCTTACGGAAGATTTACAGGCCCCTACGCGTTGGCGACGATGAGTACCGCAGACGATAGAACGGTCAGCTGTATAAGCTTTACAGCGGTTCCGCTGGTTTCGTCATGTCGTTCAAATGGTAACCGCGTTTCAGGTCTAAAAGTATTCGACTCGCAGTCCGCTGGTAGTAGCAGAGGAAGAGGGAGGTGCCCACTGCAATGGAAAGACCAAGTGGAGAAGGACTTGGCTTCACGTGGCATTTCCAATTGGCGTAAGTTGGCACAGAGAGAAGCGACTGGCGTGCTTTGTCGAAATCAAATGATAAATTATCTTCTTCTTGTATGCGCCAGGAGGAACTAGGACAACAGTCCTTATAAGATTGTGGCAACGGTTCGATGAAAAATTTACATAGCCGTAGCTCTCGCTTCGTCTGGAACATCTGCGACATTGTTACCAGGTGGAAACATTATCATTTAGCTCTTATGCTGCCATTAAACATACAAATGATCGAAACTCCCACGTGCAATATTTCCAGAACATCCGGTGTGGGAAAAGTACTTATTACAAAAAATGTAGACTCATTGTTTGGGATGAGTGCACGATGGCACATACAAAATCGGTGCGAGNAAACATACAAATGATCGAAACTCCCACGTGCAATATTTCCAGAACATCCGGTGTGGGAAAAGTACTTATTACAAAAAATGTAGACTCATTGTTTGGGATGAGTGCACGATGGCACATACAAAATCGGTGCGAGATTTGCGTAGAAATGTTCAACTATTTGGGAATGCATTGATATTGCTCGCAGGAGATTTTATGCAACCATTGCCCGTAATTTCTCGATTGGCACCAGCGGATGAGATAAATACTTGCCTGAAATATTCAACATTGTGGCAAGACGAACATACATACATTGCACTTGACTACGAATATGCGTGTCGAACTAAAGAGCGATTAATCAGCCTAGGTATTCTCGCGACAATTACTGAACATAGGGAACGGAGAGCTGCCAGTCAATGAGAGATTAGGACGAATTTTATTGCCTGATAATTTTTGTAACTTAGAAATATCGAAAGGAGAACTGATCGAAAGAATGTTTCCGGATATTCAAATTAATTATAGGAATCATGATTGCCTCAGTGAACGAGCTATTCTTGCCGCGAAGAATAAGGATGTCTATCAACTCAATAATGTTTTTCAATCCAGCATTCGAAGTGATGAAATAACGTCTTCTTCTATATTAATAAAAATGTTGTGTTCATATGTCACGGTCGTCAAAACTCGAGAACGGCTGAACCGATTTGAATAATTTTCTTTTTGTATTGTTCAGTATAATACCAGAACCAATGATATCGCAAAAAATTGGAGGGTTGCCACCTATTTGAAATTTTTTAAACCCAAATATATTGATAAAATTAACGAGTTATTACAATATGGGTATAAGGTTAAAGAGGTTCAAGAAAGATAACTATTGGAAATATCTTTGACGAGGGTTGCCACCTATTTGAAAATTTTAACTCAGTTAAATTAATAAAAGAAATATTGCAATGTGGTGTCAACCTAAAGACTTTTAAGAAGGCTTACAGCCGAAAATATGTTTGAGGAGGGTTGCCACCTGGTTGAAAATTTAACTCAATTTAAAGATAAGATAAATTACCTATTACAATATAGGTATTAAATTAAAGAGGTTTAAGAAAGATGACGGTTAGAAATATTTTTGAGGAGGGTTGCCACCTATTTGAAAATTTTAACTCAGTCAAATTTATAAAATAAATGAAATATCGCCATGTGGGTGTCAAACGAAAGAGTTTTAAGAAGGCTTACAGCTGAAAATATGTTTTAGGAGGGTTGCCACCTGTTTGAAAATTTAACTAAATTACATTGATAAAATAAGTGAAATACTACAATACGGGTATAAAATAAAAGAGGTTTAAGAATGATAACTGTTAGAAATATTTTTGACGAGGGTTGCCACCTACTTGAAAATTTTAAATCAGTCAAATTGAAAAAATAAATGAAATAATGCCAT
>NW_016157726.1:107151-116858 GCF_001687245.7 Rhagoletis zephyria | reverse complement strand
TATCACTTTGACCATGCTAACCCCCGCTCCCTGGTTTTCTCGTAACTGTCAGGCCTTATTTGTACCGATTAAAACCCTGCAAACTGTCGAATAGTGCACTCTTTAATTTTTTAGCAATTTTACGTGTACTTAAGGCCGGATCATTTATAAACTCGTGCAAAATGGTTTGTCTCGTTTCTAGCTCGGTTGCCATTTTTAACTCAACTAGGAATCAAATTCAAATGAAATTTCTTCTACGTTCAACTAAGGTCATGGTCAACTTATGGTATTTGAATTTCAAAATATTGAATTCGTTTTGGGTAAGTTATAAGCTTCCCAAAGTGTCGCAGTTTTGGTGTGTTCACCCTTTATAACTTTGTTCACATAACGGCTGTTTGTAACAGGCAAAACGAATCGAGATAGATATAGACAAATGTATACATAAATGATCAGAATGAAAAGAGTAACCGTATGTGCACACGATAACTCGAGTACAAATTGAGATTTCGTAACGAAACTTGGTATGTGTACTTCTTTTGAGCGTAGGACGGATGGTGTTGAAAATGGGCGAAATCGGACGCTAACCACGCCTTCCCCCCATACAACGGTAGTTGCAATATTTTTCAATAGGTGACTTTGCTTGTTTAGACATTTCAGTTTTAAAGCTATTTAAGTCCTCTTTCATTTGATACCAAACTTGTTTAATTTGGATAAGCGGTTGGTTTATTGTCCGGAAAGGACTTTTATTTGGGAATACAAAGTATTTTAAAAGTTTAAGAAAATAACTGTTACTTTCGGTCCCTTCAATATTTGCAATCGCAAAAGATCCGCATTGATTATTGCGAATGCGAATGTTAAAATTAATGCGGAAGCTCCGCGGTTGCAAACGCGAATGCGAATATTCGCAACAACCCTGGTCTAAACAATACCCAGAAATGAAAACCCCAAAAATGTTTTTTGGGTGGACTGTATCTTTATTAAAATTTCTTTAAGTGAATTTAGTTGCTTATACAATTACAATAGCACGACTGGTCGCAAGCAGTGTAACCAGAAGATCGCAAAAAATGAAGCTAAATTCGGTTTTAAAAAAGGTAAGAAAAAGCGATACGCTATGAAAATTGAAGTTGAAAGGGAAGTCAGTATATTCATTCTTTAAAAAATCGATAAGTTCCGCAAAACCGATTTTCCGTAAATAAATTTTTAAATCATTCTCATCAAAATACACAATAGCATCTATCAGGCTAAATAACGGCTACATAACTTCAATATGTGCAAAAGGAAGGTTTAGGATAGATAGATTGAGATAGAGGTATGCATTGCGACCAAGAGATCTATTGTGCCCTCAACCATTTACAGTACCTCATCTAATCATTGGGAACCCTCAAATTTGAGATCTCCAGGGGTATGCGATTGTATGAATTCTTCACTTGGCCAGGGTTGGCCTAGGTACCTCTCCCCGTCTTTTCGCAACCGCCTCGCACTCGCGAAGCGGGTTCACAGGAGTCTCCTCATTGACATCGCAGAAACGACATAGGTTGTTTGACCAGATGCCTAGCTTGTACAGGTGACCTCCCAGTCTACAGTGACCCGTCAGAAAACCTGTTATTATCCTTACCCTCTCTTTGGGGAGGGTTACAATTGCCCTGTACCTTGTAAACTTGTGGCCTCCCGTTAGGCATTTAGCCTGACGTAGACCTGTGGTGTTACGCCAGTGTTGATCCCTTAGCCGGTTTCTCTGCTTCCTGAGCTCTTCCTTGATTGTGCTAGGTCCAATCGCTAGGAAGGGCTCAGGCCCTATGGGCGACGAGGCGGCTGCCGTTCTAGCTGGCCGGTCCACTTCCTCGTTGCCAGCAACTCCTATGTGACCTGGTACCTAAGTTAATTGGATGTCATTGCACTCCGCTAGAATGTTGAGCTTATCAATGCACTCAAGAACCAAAGATGACTTACTCAAATGATGAGAGGGCCTCCAGTGCCGCCTGGCTATCACTCAATACTAAAATAGTCTCATCACGGCAATTTCTAAGACTAAGGGCATAGACCTCCGCTTGAAAGATACCCGGGTATGCTCCCATGCGTACCGAGAGATTTAGCCTTGGTCCGTAGAGGCCGTCCGGAGTGTTGGAGTCGTCTGTATACCATTGCATCGAGCTCGCCTGTATATACCTCTCCATAAGAGAGGTGCTCCAAGTTGACCTGGTGCAAAGCTCTATTTTAAATTTGCTGACAAAGTTAACCAACTTGGGCCTATCATCTCTGGGGAGCAAAGCTAATGGAGCTCGAGAATCGTAGCTTTGGAAGTGAGCAGTTTAGGATAATAAATTTAAAAAAAATAATATTTTCTACATCAGAGTACACAAGTAGTACGTAAACAAAGCAAATTTTAAAAATACGATTCAAAGGAAATTTCTTAGTATTATTTTTTAAAAATCAAAGAAAGTATTTTCTCAAAGAAATGGTACTTTGCACTGTAGTAGTAGTTTTAGAAGTTTTAAAGCTCAGGTATTTATTTTTATAGCTCCCGTCCGAATTTTATTGTGAATATTTGAAGAAAAAAGGCCAGAAAAAAGCCACGAAGTCAGATCTAAATTTTTGAGGCTATGACATAAAATGAAATGTTAAATCTAGCCTCATAGAGGCTAACCTGGTCACACTGGTCGCAATGAAGGTCAAATTCGAAAGAATCTAAGTAGCTGTTCTCCTGCCTTTCTTAGCTATGCCTATCTAAGTATGTATGTAAATACATATGTATGCATGTACATTAGGGTGGTCCAAAAATGCATGTGAAAAAGTCAAGTCGGAATTTTTATGCTCTCACCCCCTAGGATTGTTCTGTACCTAAAAAATATACCCTTATTTTTTATTTTAAAATCAAGAAAAGTTTTCTATGTATTTTATATGGGGAAAAAAACACTTTTCGTAGAAATGGTATAGAATAGTTAAAAATCAATATTTTTCTACCAGAAAACTCTATTTATCTGCAGGAGATTCCCAATAATAATACACAATTGTTTATTTAACGATTTTTTCATTGCAACTATAATATATAACCAATATATAACCAAAAACCCGCAAAAATACCGAAAAATGCAATGGGGCGACCAATAATAAATTGTTAGTATTAAAAAATTGTTAAACAATTGAGTATTATTATCGAAAGTCTCCTGAAGAGAACCAGACTTTTCCGATCGAAAATTATTGACTTTCAAGAATTATATACCATTTCTACGAAAAAATTTATTTTTCCCGTATAAAAATACATGGAAATCTTTGAGCGCCTTGAGCGACCTTTAAATATTTTTTATTTTAAAATAAAAGAATAGCGGTATACTTTTTTCGATATAGAAAAATCCTAGGGGATGAGAGCATTACAATTCCGACTTTACTGTTTCTGGACCACCCTAATGTGCATATGTACATACGTATGTACATATCTATGTTCGTATGGAATAGTAGCTTAAGTCGAAAGGCTGGCTTTAGTATAATGCGGAATTCGCAGCATACTATTGCGAATGACTCACTGGCGCCGAGTCGTTGAGGAACTTTTAGCAAATAAATGTGCAAGAAATAGTTCCGATACCAGCAAGA
This sequence comes from Rhagoletis zephyria, assembly GCF_001687245.7. NCBI lineage: Eukaryota > Metazoa > Arthropoda > Insecta > Diptera > Tephritidae > Rhagoletis > Rhagoletis zephyria. Next base: position 113,291 of record NW_016157726.1, on the reverse strand, counting down.
CAATCTTCTTATTAAATTTCATGAAAAAAATCCTTGTCGTTTAAAGAATATAGGGAATGCTGCATTATACTAAAGCCAACCTTTCGACATAAGCTTTATTCCATACGAACATATTTATGTACATTAGGGTGGTCCTTAAAAATAAAATGAGCGATTTTTCCAGTCTCACCCTTTCAATGGGTAGTACCACGGTCACTGATATGACATACAAATTTTGGCCACGATTGGAGACTGTTAAGGCGTGTCGCACAGGGGCCAAAGTTCAGATTCCTCTATAAAGACTCAAAAAATTTAAATTAATTTTTTTGCCAACTCATACCCAAAATCGATACTACCATAGTCGGAGATATCACATATAAATTTTGGTCCCAATTGAAGTCGGTTAAGGCGTGTCGCAATGGGGTCCAAGGCCAGATGCTCCATGGAGACTCAAAAAATTAAAATTTTTTTTTCATTTAATACCCAAAATCGATTGTACTAAAGTCGAAGATATCACTTAAAAATTTTGGTCCCGATTGGAGTTGGTTAAGGCGTCTTCATAGGGTAATCTGAATTTTGACCCCTGTGCGCCACGCCTTAACCGACTCCAATCGGGCCAATATTTATATGTACATATATCTTCGACTAGAGTAGTATCGATTTTGGATATTGGGTAAAAAAAAATAAAAATTTTTTTTTTGAGTCTCCATAGAGGAATCTGAACTTTGCCCCTTGTGCGACACGCCTTAACCGTCTCCAATCGGGACCAAAATTTATATGTGATATCTTGGACTGTAGTAGCATCGACGCAGGGGTTGAGGCTTAGAAAATCTGATGTAAAAATTTGCTTCCTACATTTAAGGACCACCCTAATGTACATACATATGCGAGGCGAAAACAAGTGGCGGGATTTGATTTGGTTTTCTACTTTTTCGGTATAGCACTCTTCAAGAATTTTGCCTTTAAAAAAATAAAATATACACATTAATATCTTTAAAATCAAGGAAACTAGCTTTGAACAAATTGTCGCTTCCCTGTGAGGAAAATCTCTAGTTCTGAACTGGTGCGCTTCTAGTACATGTAGACCCAGTACTGGTTCGCGATAAATCTCTTTTGCATGCAAGCAACTGGCGAATTTAACATGGCAATGTCCTAGGAAGTGTCAATTGCCCCCCGCTGCATCCCTTTTTCGATAGTTCCGAACTAGTCCTAAATTCTATAGTTCCGAACCAGTTCTAAAATCGACAGACGAAAGAAAAAAGTATCATGATTTTTCAATCTTTTTGGTTCTTCGTGTGTGCGATTTTAAGTTATTTTGGAAGAAATGTATTTTCAATTTTTGTTTGAATGATTGTAAGAAATGTACGTTTACATACCTTTAGCTGTAGCTGAGTTTGCTCGCTGTTATTTCTTAGGTTCCAGACTGTTCCAAGATGTTGAAATGTTAACACAAATTTTAGTTTTGTATTACCAAGCTATGAAAAAGCATCTGCGAAGCACAGAATAGAAGCGGATTTGAACGAAAAAGCCGCTGAACACATATCTATGTAAAGTAAGCAAGCCCCCGCTGCATCCCTTATTCGGTTCTAAATTCGACAAATAAGATCTAGTTCGTTCTGCATCCCTTTTTTTATAGTTCCGAACCATTTCTAAATTCGTCACTTTAGATATAGATTTCTAGTCAAAAAAAAACTGAAAAAATTAGTCTTTTAAAAGTACCACTTTTCGCCGATTTTCGACTGGTGGGGATCTAGTTCCTATCGGACTAGTTCTTTTTTGGCGATAAAGACCTAGTACGGAACTAGAAATTTGATTCACTAGTCCGCGGTTTCCCTACAGGGTTACAACGTTATTTGAGACGACCATTCATATATAAAAATATGTATATTTAGTTAGTGCTGCAGCACTAAGGTGACAAAAATTTGCGACTTGGGTGACGAAAATAGTTGGTGAGAGAAAACGTTATTAGAGCTCTAGCGAAGGCAAAGACAATGACGAAGCAGACATTGGCGGCGGCCGCGGCTGCGGCTGCTCCANAACGTTATTTGAGACGACCATTCATATATAAAAATATGTATATTTAGTTAGTGCTGCAGCACTAAGGTGACAAAAATTTGCGACTTGGGTGACGAAAATAGTTGGTGAGAGAAAACGTTATTAGAGCTCTAGCGAAGGCAAAGACAATGACGAAGCAGACATTGGCGGCGGCCGCGGCTGCGGCTGCTCCAGCGATGCAATGTTGGAAGCGATAATTATGTTGGGAGAGTGCATTTGAGTGTTATTGCGCTCGTATTGAGCTAATACAGTGGTCAACGTTCGATGTGCCCAAAAATTACCAGGTGTTAGCGGCCGAAGATCATAAAAAAATAAAATGTGCAAACAAATAGCACGACGAAGGTGATTCTTTGCAAGTTTCACCGCGCTTTCCCAGAGGCCCCTAAAGTGAGGGGACCTTGGCGGAATGAACCTCCACTCTATGCCCTCGTTCCTGCAAAATTGTTCAACGCAATTGATGTGCTCTTGGGCAGTGAAGGATTTTAATAGTTCACGCAGTTCACGATTTGCGCCGACAGTATTGGTGGCGTTGTCAGACACGATGGCTCGACACTTCCCTCGGCGAGCTATGAACTGCTTAAGAGCTGCAATGAACGCTGCTGTTGATAAGACTTGCACAAGTTCGAAATGTACCGCCTTGGTCGTGAAGCATATGAATATGGCTGTGTAGGGTTTTATCGGAGTTCGCCCTCTGATTTGTTGGGTGACTAGAAAGGGTCCACAATAATCGACTCCCGTCGTTTCAAATGGGTAGGATTCAGTGATGCGCGATGCAGGAAGGGACCCCATAATCTGTTCGGCTACAATTGGACGGAGACGATAGCAGGTTATGCAATTATGAATTACTTGCCTGATTGCTGTCCGACCACCAATGATCCAAAATTTGGTGACAGATAATAAGATCTACGGCAATAACGTCAATTGACTTTATTTCCCACCCTGGTGCGAAATAATGTCAATTGACATTATTACCTTTACAAAAGCGAAATAAAATCCATTGACATTATTGCTCTCCCACCGTGCTGTAACGCAGGTAGATTTATTTTTTGTATACGTTGAAATAAAATGTTTATATATTTTACATATCGAGGGCTTATATTCAATAATACCCTCTATCTGCACACTTTTCCCAAAGATTAGATTCTGATATAACAGAAGAATTTAAACTATTATAAATTGGAAATCAGAAGTAATATATTAATGATGACAGGTAATAAGTCCCAGATGGTTACTAAAATCACAAATTTGTTTTTGTGCCAATTGCAGATAGAGGGTATTAATGAATTTCAGCCCTCGATATTTCACATTTTTATATTTGTGAGTTATTGGAAGATTTCTGCTGTGTTTTGAAAACAACTTGTCTGCAGTAAAAAAGCATATAATTTGTGTTTCAAAAGTTTGTCAAAACCAATCAATTAACTAACATGATCTCGGCTCCGATATTAAATAATCAATAACTGTTTATACCCGCATTTTGGCACATTGGTTTGAATGTGCCATCTAATAAATAGTGGCGTCATTCTCCTTAGCTGCTTTTAAATGATGTCGTCACAAACTGCTGGTAGAGACATGAATACAGTGTAAGGAAATTCCTTTTCTATAATTGTTTCCTTATAGAAAGGTTGGTTTCTTTTCCACCTTAGACATTCCGAATTCGTTCAAAATATGCTAATTTAAAACACAGAATTCTTTCAGTGTTCCTCCGGGGTTTTGGACATGGACTGTTTCTTCAATTTAATAGTGTTCGCTTTATTTTTGTGGTGTAATGTCTTCTTTATTTTTATTTAAAGTAAAAAAGGGTAAAACATCTTCGAACTGTGTCGAAGGAAGTTGGATTACAAACTGCCTCCTAAAGTATTTTTCTACTTGCTTATATACTATTGTTACATGTGTTTCATACATATTTTGTTACATGTGTTTATACATATTTTGTTCAACCTAATTCTAATTTACAACTTGGGTGTTCTATTGCACGACTCATTGAACCCTCGTCAATCGATGATTCAAGTGGGTCATACAATGTGTTGTTAAGTGGTGTGTCACAGTCGATGATTCAAGTGGGTCACTACATTCTTCAAACAAACACCGAAATATCAAATACTTTCGCTTTTGGAATTTCTTTGTTTGTTGTGACTCATTATATTTCATTAAATATTTTAACGTATCTGGCATCAATATGTTGTGTAGATTATCAATATGTTTTGCACATGTCTCATGCCACTACACCCTTACCCTTTAAAAAAAAATTTTCATTTATGGAAAATTTGTCCAAGGTATAATTGTTTACAATTTTGCATTATGACGGAATGAACCAAGCTTAAAATGTATTTGTTATAAAATGACTTCCTTTTTTTTTGTATGAGTGTATATATAATTATGTTAAATATTTTTGTGTATTGTTCTTATGTATAGTTTTCTTAGTTTCTCCTATTTTTATGGTTACATTTGATTTGTCTATGTTAGTTATCTCATATGGACCTGTATACGGGCTGAGATTTTTCCTATTGCTATGTGTCCTAACTAGTACCTTATCACCTATTTTTATATCTAGGGGATTGGTGTTTTGTTTACTGGCCAAATGTCGTGTATTTTTTCTATTTACAGTAAGTTCTCTGGCTCTACTGAGGGAGAAGCGTAATCTTGCTCTAAGCTCGTTCGAGTAATCATCAAGGTTGTATTTTCCTTGATCATTGTTGATTGAATCTCTCGGCAAGGATGGTAGTTTGCCAAATACCAGTTCATGTGGCATGTAGCCTGTATCGACGTGTGGGGACGTATTATATGCGAACGCATAGTACGGTATCCAACTGTTCCAGTCGTCATCATTTGCGAAATTTAGCAAATATTCGTTTAAAACACGATGACTTCTTTCGACAGTTCCTATTGTCTCATGATGATATGGCGTAGATGAAATATGTTAATTTTTTTATAAATCCATTATATTGCTTATTGTTTCGTTTAGGAATTCGGTGCCTCTATCTGATTTTAACGTTTTAAAACAACCAAATTTCAGTATTAACTTTTCTACTAGGGTACGTGCAATTGTTCTTGCTTCTTTATTCTCAATTGGGTGTGCTATGATAAATCTACTTAGTTCGCACTGCATGGTTAGAATGTACCTGTAACCATTAGAATATCGCAAAGGACCTACTGTATCTATTTCAATGGTCTCGAAAGCTGCTTGTGGGGTTGTCATTATTTGCTGTTCTTCGTGGGTGTACCTAGTCTTTTTGTTTCTTTGGCATTTGTCACACGTAGATATGAATTTATGCACCATTTGTTTCATTTTTCTCCATGAATATTTCTGTTTCAGTTTGAGGAACGTTTTTCTAACTCCTAGATGTCCACTAGTTTGTGAGTTATGGTACTGATCTATCAATCTATATTTTGTGAGCATATCTGTTATCTGTTCTGGTCGCTTGTATATAATTATTTTGATACTATCTTTTATACTTTCTTGCTTATTTCTCTGGAGATAATCTTTGCTACTTTTTTTCGTACTTTTCTGGTTAACCATTTTCTTAAATTCTTCTTTGCTTATTGTTTCAAATATTAAATCATCATCTGCTAGCGCTAGCTCATTAATGTTCAACTTGTGCATTTCGGAGATAAGCTTCACCATAATCGAAATCGGCTTCGGAGGTTTCTCACTCCATTCCACTAACACTTTGTCTTCTATAATTTGAATGGTACCATATTTATTATCTTTACTAAACTGCAGTTTTTTCATTCCTCTTATATCGCTAATGGAAGTACAATCCCACCAATGCAGTTCATCAGTCTCCTTTGAGAGAGTGCTTGCCACTGGTGTCTCTGTCGTTATCGCGCGCTTTGTTTTACTTCTAGTAGCTATGCATATATGCTTTGTAATATTTTTATCTCTTTCTGTCTCTGTACGTTTTGCGACTTCTTCGTCATTTAAATTGGACATAGCTCTATTAGCTTTTTCATCAGTGTTTTTGGGTATTAAGGATTTAAGAATGTCAGAGTCGATTTTAATTCTGGATAATGCGTCTGCATTTGTGTTTATTTTCCCCTTTTTATAGATAATGTCGAAATCATAGTCCGACAAATCAATGCGAATACGAGTCATTTTTGAGGATGGG